>NC_133658.1:413968703-414142184 GCF_037893015.1 Macrotis lagotis | reverse complement strand
TTGCTGGCTCTCCAGTGAACCTTGACCTGGGACAATCTGTGGCTCTGGAGATGGTTGTTAAAGGCTTTTCTGATAGAGAAGTATGCAGATTTCTAAGAACAAATGTAAATTTACCCAGGAAATTGTGAAACTGGGTCTCCTTTAACTGGTCATTCCTGAGATAAGTTTTTGTTATAAAAGACTTTCCAAAAATAAATTTAGTAGGTTCTTGCAACACAACCTTGCACATGTGAGTACGTTTCTTTTTTTTGTATTCCAATTTTTTTATTTTTTTCTAATTTAATATTTATTTATTCTCATTTTGTACAAATAATGTTTTTATACATTAATAAAATATTCTTGTTTAAGAGTAAACAAAATACCCCCTCCCCCAAAAAATATAGATTCACTTGAGTGATAAAGTAAAGGGGAGAGAAAAAAATTAAAATTAAAAAAAATAATAGTAATAATTGTAAGTATGGCCAGGTGGCACAGTGGACAGAGCACTAGCCCTGGAGCCAGGAACACCTAAGCCTATATCCAGCCCCGTACACCCAACAATCACCCAGCTGTGTGACATGCAAGCCACCCTAACCCCACTGCCCTAAAAAAACTAAAAAAAAAGAAGAAAAAAGACCCAAAATAAAATAAAATAGTAATAATAGTGGGGGCGGCTGAGTGGCGGATAGAGCATTGACCCTTGAGCCCAGAGCACCTGGGTCCAAATCCGGCCTGAGACACCCAATGATGACCCTGCTATGTGGCCCCAGGCAGGCCACCCAGCCCTATTTGCCCTGCACCCCCACCCAAAATAATAATAATAATAATAATAATAATAATAATAATAATAATAATAATAATAATAATAAAAAACGTGCTTTAGTCTGTGTTCCAATACCACCAACTCTGTTGCAGGTGGATCGCATTCTTTATGATAAGTCCATCACAAAAGTTACTTGCCATTGCTGATCACAACTCCCTCCTTTGGTATTTCTCCACTACCATGTACTATATTTTCTTTCTCCTTTCACTCTGACTCTGCTGTAGGGTATGTGAGTATGTTTCTACTCGACCTGACTCTCATAAGTTAATGTCCAGACCCACACCAGAGCTATCACAGGTGGTAACTTCCAACTTCAGGCTTAGCTTTTGACTAAATTATTATGACACTCTTTTTCTTTTCCAATTGCAATTTTAATTTATTTTTCCAGTTTATATGCAATGGTAGTTTTTCACATTCATTCATTCTCAAATTTATGAACTCCATTTTTATTTTCTACTAATCTTCTTTCCCTCCCCCTTCCCCATGGCAGCAAGCAGTCTGGTAAAAGTTGTACATGGACATTCCACTTTAACATATTTATATATGTCATGTTGTGAAAGATGAATTAGAACTAAGGGAAAAGAAAAAAACATGAGAAAGAAAGGAAAAACATAAAAAGAAGTTTTTTAAAAAGTGAACATAGTATTCTTTTCTCTGCAATTCAGAGTCCACAGATTTTTCTCTGGATGTGGATGGCATTGTCTCTATGGTCTCTCAGGATTGTATTTGATCTCTGAACTGCTGAGAGGAGCTGCATCCAACATAATTGATCATCTTACAATGTTGTTAATATGTACAATGTTCTCTTGTTTTTGCTTACTTCACTCAACATAAATTTATGCAAGTGTCTCCATGTTTCTCTAAAGTCCCATCATTCATGATTTCTTACACAATAACAGTATTCCAAATCATTCATATGCCATTATGACTCTCTTTTAGAAAAAGGTGAAAACTTTAATTCTAACATTGGCAAAAACTTCCCTACTTCTGTTCCTTTTCAAAATTCTTCTTTCTCCACCTCTGAGCAATAAGTAACAGTACAAAGAGAGAGTTAGTCATAAAGAGCTCTGTCTTTTCATCTCCCTCTTGTTTTTCTAGGTTAAAACTCAGTATTCTCTTTGCAAATGACCTGACCTTAGCTTATGATTAATAACCAAATTCTCAATTTCTGTCTATAATCAGGTAAATTACATTTGTCCCATAATCATAGAATAATTCTAATCTCCTTTTCTCAATTATTAGCTTAAAAGTTCTCAAATTCTTCATATATATATATATATATATATATATATAGTAATATAGTATTTTCTATTTGCTTCAATACTCTTAGTTTTCCACATTCAAATAAGCAACTGATATCTCAAAACTCTTTTGGAATTCTGTGCAGACCTTTGCCTCAGAGAAATGAACAGTCAGGAGTCATTTTCTTAAAGGGTCTCATATGCATATTGACAAATGCTTAAAACATGAAATAATAATAACCCTTTATTACTATTATATTCTTTTGAGGAAAAAGGACTTCCAGAAGACTTGTGGGAGTGCTAAACAGATATTTCACATTTGTCTCAGATCTCAGCTATCTGAACACCTCAAAGGTCCAAACCTTCTAGCCAACCAGGCATGTCTTGAGTTTTCTTGATTCTTTTAGATATAGGATCTTTCTGGCAATAGTCATCTCCTCTCCAAAGAATGTATTTAAAGGAAATACCTCTTCCAATGAACCAAGAACTTCAGCTCTCTCAAGCTCATGAGGTAGCTGCTAAACATATAATCAATCATCTTTCATGAGTGCCATTCAATCACCTGTGCTCAGGGAAAGAAACAAATTATAAGAAGCATCCAGAGACTCAAAATCCCATCTCAGGCTTTCCTAGGTAATAATTACATGTTGATTATCATTGCCATATTTTTTTAAATTTTATTTATTTAAGGCAATTGGGTGTCTTAAATGTCCAAGGTCGCACAGCTAGGCAATTATTGTCTGAATTTGGATTTGAACTCAGGTCCTCCTGACTCCAGGGCTGATGCTCCATCCACTGTGCCACCTAGTGGTTGCCATATGTTTTATGTGGACCATCATGACTGCTGGATATGAGATGTACAGAAACAAGAAACAAGAAACAAGAAAGGAATTTATTTCTAAAAGTCACTGGTCAATCAAGAAAGGATAGTGAAGTTTTTCCTTAGCTCTTATACTCTGTTGAGGACCTAACTGTATTTTTACCTCTTTTCTTTCTTCTCTCCTCCCTTTCTCTTTTCCTTTTCCTTCTCTCCTTTACTCATCATTGACATTTTCCCCCTTAATCTCCAGTTTTAAATTTTCTTGAACCCTTATAATAAGGAAAAACATTTAAGCAAAATCAGCTGATAAAGTAATTTAGTCTGACAATGTAGATCACATTCCACACTACAGTTATCAAACTAGTTCTCTACTGAGATTTGAAAGGAAATGTATTTTATCAATAATTCAGTGTTCTAAACTACAGTCTAAATTCAGACTATATTCACTTTTTAAAAACTTCTTTTATGTTTTCCTTTCTTTTTCATGGTTTTTTCTTTCCCCTTATTTCTAATTCCTCTTTCACAACAATACTAATATGTAAAAATGTTAAACAAGAATGTACATGTACAACTGTTACCACCATGGTGATGGGGGGGGGAGAAATGGAGGATGGTAGGAAAATGTGGAACTTTATAAATTTGCAAATGGATAAATTTTGAAAAACTATTATTGCATGTAATTGAAAAAATAAAATAAAATTTCAACTAAAAAATAATTCAATGTCCCAAACTGTTAATTATAGTTAACTAAGGTTTTATGACCTTGTGTCTTCATGGAGCAGATATACAGATAGCCCCAGAGTTCAAGCTCCAATTCTGATCAAATTATTTTGATTATGTAATTTAACCTCTCAGTGCCCCAAACAACTCATTAAGCCTGAAGTTCAGGATGTTGTATACTGAAATCTCAAACACTCTTTACTAATGTTAGATCCAAATTAAAATGTAATTGGTAATTAGTAAATATTTAACCAAATAAATAAAAACAATAAAACATAGATCACATTACATTTTAAAACCAAGTCATTATGTAGCCTGCCAGGATACTTTTATGCAATTTAGTAACCCACATTCCTCTTTAAATTTGTCATCACTTGTGTTAGACTTGACATGAGTAAGATCTAGATTCCAATCCACATCAGAATACAACTATATGATTTGTACCAATTCCTTGATTTTTCTGGGTCTCAGTTTCCTCATTTGTAAAGTAAGAGGGTTGGAGTTGATGACTCCCATGGTTTTTCCCAGCTCTGAATCTATGATCTTATGATTATAAACTGCTAGGCAGGTGCTTATGTGCATTGGAGGAGAATGCCAGTGAATGACAGGTCTGAAAATGAAAAGGAGGCGGAAGAAGAAGAAGAGGAAGAAATGGAGGGGGGAAAAGGAGGAGAATGGCTTACATTGTTGTAGAGATTGTGACTATTGCTTCTCAGGAGCCCATACCCTCTTTCTTGTTCTGTTTGGCCCTCACAACTAGCCCTCTCCCCCCAAAGAGCCTTCAGTATAGCTACAGTTCTTTTATGTTTTCCTTTCTTCTCCATGGTTGTCTCTTTCCCCTTAGTTCTAATTCCTCTTTCACAAAAAAAGACTAATATATAAAAATGTTAAACAAGAATGTATATGTACAACCATTACCAGACTGTTTATCCCTGGGTCTTTATTCAAGTGCAGAGAAAAAAAGTCTCCCCCCATTCAATATCAATGGAGTTTGTGGAAATCCCTCAGTCAGCTTCTGATTAAAGGAACAAAGAAAAAAGAGAAAAGGAAAAGAGAGAGGAAAAGGGAAGATGAAGAGGGGATGGAAAAGAAAGAAAAGAAAGAAGAAACAAAAGAAGGAGAGGGGAACTGGAAGGGGTAAGCTTTCCAGGATGTTGGCATTTTTGCTCATTTGGGAGTTCCTTCCCTGACTAAGGAAGGTGAGTGTGAAGCTTCCAGATTCCCAGAGAAAGAGAGCAACCTCATATTTCTGTAACATTACCTGTTAATACTGTGTCCCACCTTCCCAGAGGTGAGATAAACAGAATGAGGGAAAAGAAGAGAGAAGGAATGAGAGGGTCTTGGTGAACCAGAGGAGAACTGCCTGCTGGAACAGTTTCAAGTTGTCTTTTGTTGATCTCACTCTTTCTTCAGCACATAATCATCTTTTCATGAGTTGGAGGAGGGGGAGAAAGGTAAGGGAGAGAAAGGAGGAAAGGGAGGAAGGTAAAAGTTTGCCACTTGCTCCAGAGTCAGTTGGAGGCTGGAAGACACAGGCAGTATCAGAATCCCTGATTCAGGAGCAGCAGAGAGTACTTCCTCATAAAGGATGAGAACAGGGACTTCTTTGAATACACTTTTCTTGTACACAGTTGATCTGACCTGAGCTGCTCTTTTCTCCTAACTCTCAGGAGCCCCCAATATTCTGAAATACTGTTTGTTTCTGGAGTAATTTGAACTTTCCAATAGAAACCATAGCCTTTTGTCAATTGAGCCCCTTACCTTGTTTACATAATTATCTAAGTGATCCCAGGAGTTTTGGGGAAAGTAGGAATTATGGTGTAGTAGAAAGAGTTCTATATTCTGAGTCAGAAGATCTGAATTCAAATCCTGTCTGACGCAGACCCATATTTTCAAGTGCATTCAGTCACCAGATTCCAGGTTTGCTTTTCATAGCTATATCAACCCAGACACTCTCTTTTTCCATGTAGAGGTTACTGTGGTTTCAGAATGCCAATCAGGGATTTCTATCTGCCACAGCACCTAAGAGACACAGTGGATAGAGTGCTGAGTCTAGAGTCAGAAAGACTCGTTTTCCTGAATTCAAGTCTGACTTTAGACACTATTAGCTTGTGACCCTGGGCAAGTCACTAAGTGATTTTTGCTACATTTTGCCTCAGTTTTATCATCTGTAATATGAACTGGAGAAGGAAATAGCACATCACTAGAGTATTTTTGGGAAGAAAACCCCAAATGGGGTTATGAAGAGTTAAACATGACTTGAAATGTATTTAACTGATTGATCAACAGGAACTTGATTTCCAGGGATTGGTATTTAAGCAGAGTCCACTAACATCCAAATAATTCCAGAATAGAACCATAGATTTGGAGCTTGAAAGGATATGAGAATCCAACCCCTTCCTGTTACAGATGAGGAAACTAAAACCCAGGAGAAGGAAGTATATTATCCTAAGTCACATAGATAATAAATGACAGATTGAGATTTGAAACTAAATCCTCTGATATCTTTTCACTGTACTGCACTGCCTCTCTACCCATTTACTCCATTTTCTTGAAATTTCTAAGGATCTGTAGCCAAAGATTCCATAATAGTAGATAGAACACTAAACCTGAAGTCAAAGTCAAGAAGACCTGAGTTCAAATCCAACCTCAGACATATACTAGCTGTGGGCCCCTGGGCAAAGTTGCTTTAAAACTTCTGTTTGCCTTCTCAACTATAAAGTGGGGATATCTAATAGCTTCTACCTTCCAAGTTGTTGTGAGGCTCAAATGATATATTCATAAAGTACTTAGCATAATGTCTGTCACATAGTAAGTGCTTTATAAATGATAGTTTTCATTATTTTCTTCCCTTCCCCCCATATACCCTCAAACCTGCCACAGAGATTTTCAGCTGAATAACTCCTACCCCTAATCATAGCAGTGACTCACACGCCTTCAGCTTGTACCCAGCAGCATCAACTAATCACTCCCTCCTAATTCACAACACAATTCACTCTAAGCTGGTCACACTTTGTACTCTCCTCTGTCAAAAACACCCAGGAGCTGGCTTTCAACCATGCCTGCCTGCTCTCCTAATTACTGGCAGGAGACTGTCCTTGATGCTCTTTTATAGTCCATGGGATAATCAATCACTAAGGACAACTGTGGGCCCTCTTGACCTTGGGCTTCTCAATTGATATCTCTTCAGAGACTATCGAGGTGCAATTGTATTAGATGAAGGGCAAGTCATCTGACTCTCTGAGCTTCAGTTTGCTCATCTGTAAAATAGGGATAATAATCCTTATACCCTTTCTTTTTGAGAGGAAAAAAGCATGTTATAAGCTGTCAAGTGCTCTAAAAATGCTAGCTATTATTAGGGTTTGGCTTTAGTTCTCTTGGAGGAGGCAGGAAGTGGTTTCTGGTTCTAGGCAACTTTCAGGGGTGGGGACCATGGCAAAAATACACAGTCTGTGGACAAGAGATGCCAAGAAATGCCAATTTTAATCTTTCTTTGACCTTTATTCCTCAACTCTTTGGTGTTTGGAAAGTGACTGTACCCTCCTTCTCATTGAAGTTCAATAGGTCATTTTACATGATTATTCCACCATTATTCATTCTGTTATACATCATATGCTTCATTCATCCTTCAGTCCCATCAAAATGATCATTCTGATCCTCGCCTTGGCATTCCATCTCCAGTCTTTGTGTCTTTGTATAGCTTGTTCCCCATATCTAGAATGCAGCCCTTCCTCACTTCTACCTTTTGGAATGCCTAATTTCTTTCCAAGCTCAGCTTAAGTCCATCTACATGAGGCCTTTCTTGAAACCTGCCATGCCCCCAGCCCTAGCTGCAAGTACTTGTTCTCTAAAACGATCTTGTATTCATTTTGTACATATATGTATTTATATGTTTACTTGATGTCTCCCTCAATAGAATGTAAAATCCTTAAGGGCAGAGACCATTTTATTTTTGTCTTGGAGTTTCCAGTACCAAGGACAGTACCTAACTTACTTGATAAATGCTTTCTGATGGAATTGATGAGGATTCCTAATTGAGTGTTATTGATATAATTTTTAAAATTTTTATAACTACATTTCAATATAATTGGTTTCCTATTTAATATTATATATTTTATTATTTTAATTTTTAAAAATAACCTTATTTTGAGAAGAGTTTTGTTGGCTTTACTTTGTTGCCAAAAGAATTCCATGAAAGGTTAGGAACCTGCACTATATGGTCTCTGGGTTCCTTTTTGGCTCTAACTCTATGATCACCATAATATTTCAGAAGTCCCCAGTTAAGTGAGACTGGAGCTCCTAGGGAGAAGTAAAGAATAAGTTCCTGATTTATTGAGGGATCTCCTTCACTGAGCTAACTTGAAGTAGGTTCACAATGATCCTCAGAGGAGGAGGCTAGAATTGTATGACCCCCTAACATAAAAGGAACTTCTTGTGAACTTTCTCTTTGCTAGAGGATGAGGGAAGACAGAAACTGAGGGTAACTTTCTTCCTGAGGACAAAGTAGAGTTGTTTGCCAGGTTTGGGGGTATATGATCTTTCAGTGCAGAGTCCCACAGGGAGATACCTGGCAGATTTGATGAGATCGAACAAAAGGGAGAGTGGAAAACTACTGAACCCTCAGGGCAGCTCAGGCCAGGTCCAAAGATTAAAACTAGAAACCTTTGGCTCTCAGGAGTCAATGGTCCTGAGTGCCTGGCTACAGAGGGAGAGTTTTGGGAAAGTATGTGTTGAGGGGAGGGTGTATAGTTCAAGGTTTTCTGCCCCTTCTTCTGTATCTGGTGTGGGTTTCTTGTCCTTCTTGAGGCAGGATACTTCAGGTTCTTCTCAGAGTAAGATCCCAAAGTCTATGTCTATCTATTTGTCTGGACTCCCATACACAATCTACTTGGGTTAGGTATCCAAGGAGAGGAAGCTATCCCTCTTGCCCATGTCTGAAGATGCTAATATGTCATGACCTAGTTAGTGAACGGGAAGTGCTTCAAATCAGAAGGCAGGATTTTCCCACAATGTTTTTAGGAGTCCTGTTACAGAGTTGGTCAACTGTGTAACTAGTATGTTCCCTTGTTCATTAATCCCCTGCCTCCTTTGTCTCTGAAAGATCAGGGGATCTGTGTGAGGACAGTTCATGAATGTGTCCCTAAATTCAATACCTTATTTCTTGCCTCTCTGCAAGAGAAGACTTCTTATATGGACTTCATTAATTCCCTATTCATTAATCCCCTGCCTCCTTTGTCTCTGAAAGATCAGGGGATCTGTGTGAGGACAGTTCATGGATGTGTCCCTAAATTCAATACTTTATTTCTTGCCTCTCTGCAAGAGAGGACTTCTTATTTGGACTTCATTTGGATTTCTTATCTCCCCTCCTCAAGATCTTTGTCTTCCTTGAAGATTCCAGTCAATCAAAAAAAATTAAGTACCTACTACAGATGCTAGGGACACAGACAAAAATACAAAAATGAGAAAAGTACATGCGTTATAAAACCAGGGTGTTGAGGGGACAGTAACGTATCCCTGTTTTTTAAGCAAAGGGACAAAGACTGTTAACCAGGTTTCAAAATTGTTTGAGAAAGGATAGAAAAATGACCTGGGGGCCGGTAGCTAACTGCTAGAAGGAGTTGGGTGGGGTGATATAGAAATGGATGGAGTGAATCTCAAAGTAGAAAATAGGTTGCTCTCTTTCCATCAGTGCAACATTCATTCCATCAGGGCAGCAATCAGGCACAATTTTGGGTTATCTGCAATGGAGAATACCATCTGTATCCACAGAAAGAATTGTGGAGTTTGAACAAAGACCAAAGACTATTACCTTTAAAACCCATTATCTTATTATGTAATTTTGCTATCTCTTATACTTTATGTTTCTTCCTTAAGGAGATGATTTTTCTTTCATAATATTCAACTTAGATCAATGCATACCATGGAAACAATGTAAAGAATAACAGACTGCCTTCTGTGAGGGTGTGGGGAGGGAAGCAAGATTAGGGGAAAAGTTGTAAAATTCAAAATAAATAAAATCTTAAAAAAAAGAAAAGAGGTTGCTAAGTGGTATTGACAGAAGGAGGTTCTGGAAATATCAGAGAGGAGTTTAAAGTATTCTTTCTCTTCTTCCTCTCTCCATATTGTTAGAGGTATGTAGAGGATGAAATATAGCTAATCTCAGCAATATAGTTATTAAGACAGTGTTGAAAGTCTAAAAATGCTATCCAGTTCTAGAGAAAGGTCTAAAAGAATCTGAATCTAGATTGAAACATATTTTTTTCAAGCTTTTGTTTTTTGTTGTTTTTTTTTTGTTGGTCTGTGTTTTCTTTTTTAACATGGTTAATATGGAAATTATGTTTGGCTTTCATTTTTGAAGAAGACCATGACATCAGGGATGTGATTCCATAACATGAAAGTGAGTTGGATTTTTTATTTCTTGAATTTCATATACTGTATTAGGATCTCAATTTAATCTTAAGTGAGTGGTTCATTTGTGGTGTGGTATTAGGATATTTTAAAGGTATTTTTACCATGTAATTCAAATACTCAAACTAACACTTAATTGTGGTTCTTAATATTTACATACTGTTTTAGGTTTGTGTAAATTCAGAACAGTAAATTTCAAAAGCATTTTTTAATTGGCATGACCTTGTTTTTCATTGATTATTAGCTTGAATTCACTAAGACATTTAACATGTCCAGTAATGAACAAAGTACTGCACTAGAACTTATCACCTTATATAACAGGATTAAGTATTTTTATTCAAAGTAAACCATGATTTAACTCTAGGTTAGACACCTGTATTATGTGTGTCATAGTGTTAGATCTTCACCCTAATAGCCCTGACCTAATCAAAATTTAATGACTTGCTTGCTCCAGGAGGAACTGTGTAAAAAAGCCCTATGTTTTAGCCTGTTTGGCATTCATCACAAGATTTCTAATGGTTTCTGTAGTTTTTAACTATTGGTATGGAACATGGATACATGACAAGTAAATTAATGGTTTTCTGTAAGGAATCAGCCTTTTTTTAAATTGTAGAACTGTGTATAGTATACTTATACTCTATAAAAATCAACATTTGCTTATTGAATTACATGTATCTGCTCTGAAGTTTCATAACTTTTGATTTCTGCATTGTTAAGAGTAAAAAAATAGATAATCTCTTGTTACATTCATTAGTTTATATAAATGTTTCACTCATTATATATATTTATGTATTTAATACCATGTACATGGTAAATTATTTTATGGTGATTCCTGGCAAAATTCTGGTCCATTTCTCAACTATTTTTCCTGATACTGCCATGAAACCAAAAGGAACAATCCAATCTGAATGGGGTTTTATGAATTTGAGCAGGAAAGTTTTCTGAGCCTTACAAGCATTAAAGGCTATTACTCCTAAGTTTGAGATTGTAAAAAACTACTATAATAGTTAATACTATGGGCTGAGAAACTAAAAAAAAGAATGGGAATTATATAGCAATAGTTTCTTTCTAGAGAAAGTAAAGATGTTTTTAATTATCCTTTTGGGTTTTAATTACAAGAATACTAGGTTTCAGAGAATAATGACTGAAGATATACCAAATATGCTATGATTATTTGGGAGATGATTATTAGATATTAAATCTTTTTTGTATTAAAATAAATTACATTTACCAACTAGTATTTCAGAATTATCTTTATATTAATCTACATCAAACCAAAGACTTACTTTTTTGACACAATGAAGGAAAAAACTTAGAAAGAAACTTCAGTGAGTTGGATTTAAGTGAGGGGGATGCTATGCTAAGTCATCAGCCTGACTTTCTCTTTCAGAGCCATCTGGTCCAGTGGTCAGATATTATTCAGTATAAGTGGAGATGGCACTGGATTCAAGGCAATCAATCAGTCATCCTGATTCATATCCAGATGGCTCCATAGAAGAAAGTGAGGACTTAGCCCAGCACTGCCTCACTCTAATATAGTTCATGTGCTTGTCATGGCATCACCTCGCTGATATCATGAACTTCTTTGAGAACAGAGGACAAAGCTCATCATCATCATATGTTATTTGATAATAACTCCTTGAAGGCAGGAAAGATTCATTTTTGGTTTTGTTTCCAAGATCACACAGCTAATAAGTGTCTGAGATCAGATTTCAATCCAAGTCCTCCTGACTTCAAGACCGATACTCTACCCACTGTGCCAATATGTTTTGCATGACTACACATGTATAATCTATATCAAATTGCTTGCCTTTTCAAGGAAGGAGGAGGAGAGGAGGGAAGGAGGAAATTTGGAACCTAAATTAATAAAACAAATGTTAAAAACTATTTTTACATGTAATAAAGAAAAAAGTACATTCAGTACTGGAGAAAAATGGCTAAGTCTTGGGGGGTGACTTTGTCGGAATAGAAAACAGAAATAGTATTTTGTTGGTACAAGAGGAAGGAAGAAGCAGGAAGGAAGGAGTCAAAGTTGAAAGGAAGTCTGTTAACAGTAGATTATGGATCTAGAGGACACAATGAATTTTATAGAACAGAAAATGATAAGGTCTTGGGAATGGTTGGGGATGAGGTATTTGTTATGAGAGAAAGTAGAATGGTAGTAGTTAAAGGAACTTTAACCTATATAGTTAATAATTAACTGAATTTCTGGGATTAAGAGAGAAAGAAAAAGTTTGCTAGCCATAATGTTATAGTACCAATTGATTAGAACTTCCCAATATTAAGGTTCCTGTGATAATAGAAGGTGGTATCTGCTCTCTAAATAATCTGAAAAGAATGAAGATTGAAACTGGTATCATTGGCTCCACTGCTAAAAAAATTTTTTGCCCTCATTTAACAAGCATTTTATTTTCTCTCTCTCCCACCTCCTCCCACAACTGAAAAGAAAAAAAGAAAAACAAACCTTTGTAAGAATATACATAGCTAAGCAAAACAAATTCCCACATGGGTCATGTTAAAAAATGTATGTCTCTTACTGAGTTCATCCCCTCTGTCAGAAGGTTCATAGCCTGCTTCATTTTTGGTCCAGAGGCCCTATTCTTAGAGAAAATAATAAGTTTGTTAAGCTCTGATCCTTGTCAGGGTTATGTTGGTTTACCAGAAGCTGAATTCTAAGTTTGCCAGACTCTAATTGGAAAATAGAGATGGGATTAGGGATGTGCACTGCTCGAGGCCCTGAATAATGTAATTCTTTGAATGTTATTTTATTTTTTCAATTACATGCAAAGATGGTTTTCAACATTCCTCTTTTTGTAAGTTTTTGAGTTTCACATTTTTCTCCCTCCACTTCCTTTCTCCTCCCCATGACGGCAAATTATCTGATATAGGTTATATATGGACAGTCATGTTTAACATATTTTCATATTAGTCAAAAAACAAAATATAAAACAAATTTTAAAAAGGGAAATAGTATGCTTTGGCCTGGCTTCAGACTCCATAGTTTTTTCTCTGGATGTGGATGGCATTTTCCTTTACAAGTCTTTAAGAATTATCCTTGGTCATTGAAGTGCAGAGAAGCTAAGTCCGTCATAGCTGATCATCGAACAATGTTGCTGTTGGAATGTACAATGTTCTTCTGGTTCTGCTTACATCACTCAGCATCAGTTCATGCAAGTCTTTCCAGGTTTTTCTGAAATCCAGGGGCTTATGATTTCTTATAGAACAATAGTATTCCAGGGCAGCTAGGTGGCGTAGTGGATAAAGCACCAGCCCTGGAGTCAGGAGTACCTGGGTTCAAATCCGGTCTCAGACACTTAATAATTACCTAGCTGTGTGGCCTTGGGCAAGCCACTTAACCCTGTTTGCCTTGCAAAAAAAAAAAAAAAAACTGAAATAAAAAAATAAAATACTAGAACAATAGTATTCCATCATATTCATATACTATAATTTGTTCAGCCATTCCCCAATTGATGAATATCCCCTCAGTTTTCAATTATCTGTCACTACAAAAAGAGCTGCTATAAATATTTTTGTACATGTGGGTCTTTTCCCCTTTTTTATGATCTCTTTGGGATACAGACATAATAGTGATATTGCTGAATTAAAGGGAATGCAGTTTTTTAGCCCTTTGGCCATAGGTCCAAATCGCTCTCCAGAATGGTTGGATCAGTTCACAATTCCATCAATAGTGCATTAATATCCCACTTTTCCCACATTCCCGCCAACATTGATCATTTTCCTTTTTTGTCTAAATAAGGTAATTTTTAAAAAGTTTTACTTATTTAAGGCAATGGGATTAAGTGACTTGTCCAAGCTCACACAGCTAGGCAATCATTATCTGTCTGAGGCTGGATTTGAACTCAGGTCCTCCTGACTCCAGGGCCAGTGATCTATCCACTGCACCAACTAGCTGACTCTAAATAAGGTAATTCTTAATGTTCTTTGCACATGGGACTCCATATTCCATCTCCATGCTTGTACACAGCTGTCTCATCACCCCCAATGCCTGGAATATACTTGTCCTTCAACCTTGTCTCTTAAAATCCCAAACTTTCTGCAAAATTTAGTAACACAATTCCAATAGGAATTTACCACCTCCAACATGAAGCCTTTCTTGATATCTCCCCTTTCCTATTTTTATATATCTATAGATATAAATATTTAGGTGGTGCTGTGGGCACTGATCTTGGGGTTAGGAGGACAGAAGTTCAAATCTGACCTCAGATACTTGACACTTCCAAGGTATGCATCTTTTTCTTCAGATCTAATTATTCTTTTACAACAATATGGAAATATGTTAAACATGACTGTACATATATGACCTATATCAGATTACTTGCCGTCATGGGGAGGGGAGAGGGAATAGAGGGAGAAAAATGTGAAATTCAAAAGCTTACAAAAAGATGAATGCTGAAAACCATCTTTGCATATAATTGAAAAAATAAAATAACATTCAAAGAATTACATTATTCAGAGCCTGGAGCAGTGCTCATCTGTCTGGCAAACTTAGATTTCAGCTTCTGGTAAACCAATTTTGGGATGTCTCACATCCAGGACCACCTCTAGTCATCCTGATTCATATCCAGATGGCTCCAGAGAAGAAAGTGAGACTGGCGACTTAGCACAGCACCCCCTCACTCATATCTAATTCTTGTGCTCATCATGGCATCACCTCACTGATGTCATGATCTTCTTTGAGACAAAGGACAAACCTCATCATCATCACATGTTATTTGATAATAACTCCTTGAAGGCAGGGAAGATTTGTTTTTGTTTTTTTATCCCCAATACCTAAGTTTAATTATTGTTTAGTCATTTTTTTAGTTGGTCTGACTCCTTGATTCTTTTGGGATTTTCTTGACAGAGATAGTATGATGATTTGCCACTTCCTTCTCCAGTTGATTTTACAGATGAGGAAACTGAGGCAAACAGGGTTAGGTTACTTGATCAGGGTCATATAACTAATAAGTATCTGAGGTCAGAATTGACTCAGGAAGATGAGTCTTCCTGACTTCAGGTCCCATACCCTACTGTATCACCTAAGCTGCCTCAGAGGAGGGGAGAAGGGAAGGAGGAGGAAGAGAATCTAGAAATCAAAATAAAAAAACAAATATTAAAAATTGTTTTTAAATGTAATTAGAAAAATATTATTCAAAGTTAAACACCTGAGCTGGCAGAGATCATGAAGGAAGCTTTGAATCCTGAAAATCATGGGTGGATCCAGAAACATTTCTGACTCTGATGACTCTCAAAGTATCCAAATACAACTAAGCATCTTCTGAGGAAGAAATTCTTTTTTTTATTTTTATTTTTTAAATTTATTTTTATTAAAGATATTATTTGAGTTTTACAATTTTCCCCAATCTTACTTCCCTCCCCCACCCTCCCCCACTGAAAGCAATCTGTCAATCTTTACTCTGTTTCCCTGTTGTACATTGATCCAAATTGAGTATGATGAGAGAGAAGTCATATCCTTAAGGAAGAGACAAAAAGTCTAAGAGGTAACAAGATCAGACAATAAGATATCTGTTTTTTCCTAATTAAAGGGAATAGTTCTTGAACTTTGTTCAAACTCCACATCTCCTTATCTGTATACAGATGGCACTCTTCTTTGCAGACAGCCCAAAATTGTTCCTGATTGTTGCACTGATGGAATGAGCGAGTACTTCAAGGTTGAACATCACCCCCATGTTGCTGTTAGGGTGTACAGTGTTTTTCTGGTTCTGCTCATCTCACTCAGCATCAGTTCATGCAAATCCCTCCAGGTTTCCCTGAAATCCTGTCCCTCCTGGTTTTTTGTTTTTTGTTTTTTTGGCAAGGCAAATGGGGTTAAGTGGCTTGCCCAAGGCCACACAGCTAGGTAATTATTAAGCGTCTGAGACCGGATTTGAACCCAGGTACTCCTGACTCCAGGGCAGGTGCTTTATCCACTACGCCACCTAGCCGCTCCACCCTCCTGGTTTCTAATAGAACAATAGTGTTCCATGACATACATATACCACAATTTGTTAAGCCATTCCCCAATTGAAGGACATTTACTTGATTTCCAATTCTTTGCCACCACAAACAGGGCTGCTATAAATATTTTTGTACAAGTGATCCTTTTACCCTTTTTCATCATCTCTTCAGGATATAGACCCAGTAGTGGTATTGCTGGGTCAAAGGGTATGCCATACATTTTTGTTGTCCTTTGGGTGTAGTTCCAAATTTCTCTCCAGAAAGGTTGGGTGAGTTCACAGCTCCACCAACAGTATAATAGTATCCCAGATTTCCCATAACCCTCCTAACAATGTTCATTATCCTTTCTGGTCATATTGGCCTATCTGAGAGGTGTGAGGTGATACCTCAGAGAAGCTTTAATTTTCATTTCTCTAATAATTAATGATTTAGAGCAATATTTCATATGGCTATAGATTGCTTTGATCTCTGAGGAAGAAATTCTTAAAAAAGGCTAATGTGTTCTGGTCTCATAAGTAGAATATAGTAGGTGTCCAAGAAGTGAATCTATCACAACTCACATCCTTTTTGAGAATAAGTCTTAGAAAATTACTTCGAGACAGAGCTCTTCAAGAATCACCAGAAGAGGGGCGCCTAGGTGGCGTAGTGGATAAAGCATTGGCCTTGGAGTCAGGAGTTCCTGGGTTCAAATCCGGTCTCAGACGCTTAATAATTACCTAGCTGTGTGGCCTTGGGCAAGCCACTTAACCCCATTTGCCTTGCAAAAACCTAAAAAAAAAAAAAAAAAAAAGAATCACCAGAAGAGTATTAGATACTGGAACCATCAGAGTGCCATGGTCTATTTATCTCATTCTAACACATAGGTCTGACCATGTTACTCTCCTGCTCAAGATGTTTTAGTAGCTCCCTATTCCCTTTAAGATAAAGTGTAAACTCCTTAGCCTGGTATTCAAAGCCACTTATGTTGAGGTTTTATCTTATCCTGCAAGTGTTTATTCATTTCTCTATACATGCTTTTTGCTTTACCCAAATTAGCCTTGCTGAAGCCCAGTGCTTCATTTCTTGTCTTCAAGACCTTCCCTCATATCTGCAATGAACTTCCTACTCACATCTACTTCATCTACCCTCTAACTTCCTTTAAAGCTCATCACAAGAGCCTCTTTCTCCAGGAAGCCTATCTATCTTGAGTCCCCTCCTCCCCTTCTTCCCTAAGTTGTTAGAGTTCTCCCTCTGAAAATTATTAAAGTTTTTGTACATGTTATTTAAATGGAATAGAAAGAATAGGGATGTTTTGATAGAAAACTGGAATGATCTAGATGTGTGTGGATAATGAATTAAAAATCTATAGTAGACCAGGACTTCATGTCCCAAAATTCAAAAAATCCTGAAATGTTTTCTGAGCAGGCAGAGGATCTGCAGTGGAAGGTGGGGAAAAGCCAGCTTTCATTTTTCCAGTGGAATTCTATCAAATTGAATACAAGTGTTAAGGGATTCTTGAAGGCCACCCCCCTACCAGCACTTTTTAGAGGCTCATTAAAAATTATTAGGAGGTATGAAAATGTTGATGTATCTGGATGATCTATTAATATGGGTGAAGACATTGGAAGTGGCAGGAAAAAACAACAGAATGCAGCTAGAAGTCATGGGTCTAATGCTATCAATCAACAAATACCAACTCTAAGAGCCTCTGTCAAATATGGTTTAGATAGTGTCTCAGTAGGAGTAAGCACTATAGTCACATCTGATGAATTGTTGAAAGCAAAGACATTTTAAGGATCTGTAGAGAGAAATTTCCAAAGAACTATGCCATCCCTGCAAATCCTCTCAAAATTCTCACTCAAGGGCATGGGAAGGCAGTGAAGTACAGTGGCAGATACAAATAGGTTTCTGATGCCATTACTTTATTGGTTTCAGACAGTGGACAAAGCCCTGGATTTAGAGTCAGAGGGTCTGGATTTGAATTCTGACTCTTCTATTTATTACCTGTGTGACCTTGGGGAAATCAATTAGCACCTCTGTGCCTCAGTTTCCTTCCTATAAAATGAGAAAACTAGGACTAGATAATCTCTGTGGTCCCTTCCAGGTCTAAACCCATGATATGTTCAATCCTGTATGTCAGAGAAGAATTAAAAGCTAAAAAGAAAAAAAGGGGAAAATCTGACTGAGCTATTTGTTACATCTTTAAGGATGAATGGGAAGAGAAATATGAAAAGGTCTTCAGGGACTCGGTCAATTGCCTCCCACATGCACCAGTGTTGACCTACGTAGATTCAAGCAACCTCTTTATATCAGCTACCAATGTCAGCCTAGAGCAGTCTTGCTTAGGAGCAGTCTTTTACTGGGAGAGAGATGGTTACCAGAAGCCTATTGCATTTGACAGTGTAGGACTCACTGTCAGACTCATTATCCCATCTTCAGGTTGAAGTTCTTGACTCTGAAGTGATTTGTTACTGATAGGACCAAGTTTACTTGTATGGAGCTTGATTTTAAGTGTGGATGAATAATAATCTATTGTTATATATTCTGACAACTGCTAAATTGGACGCTGCCAATCAGAAAAGGGCCATAGTACTAGCCAACTGTGAGTTCAGCATGCATTAAATGGCCAGGGAAGACCAGTGTGGAGGCAGATGCTCTACCCCATAGGCCCAGTGTAGTAGAAACATTGGTGAGCCTCATAAACGGATTGAAAGTCATTGTGACATGCTGGGAGCAAGGCTACTAACATGAGAAAACTCATGCCTGGGGCATCCTTCAGGAAGTGTCCCAGCAGTGGAAGTACATGTCTTAGCACTGAAATAATCCCTGCTGCCCTGATTGTCCATGGATGATTGGCAGCAATTACAGCTGCAAGATAGGTCTATAGAAAGGGAAACAGGCAATGCAAGGTGTGGAATGAGGCATACAGGCATTGATGTATTGCTTAATTGCACTTCATAACAAAGGAAAATTCTACTTGGAGGGGGTGGGGTTAATTGAAGTGAGGATACAGAGAAGGAAAAAGAAACAGAGATAGGGGAGATGAGGAAAGTGGGGGCAGACCAAGAGAGAATGGGGGGAGAGACAAAGAGAAAGATAGAGAAGACAGTTAGACAGAGACAGATAGGAAGAGAGACAGAAAGGAAAGAGACAGAGATGGAAAAGAGACAGAAACAGAGAGAGAGAGAGAAAGGGGAAGGGAGAAAGAGACAGAGATGGAAAAGAGAGACAGAAACAGAAAGAGAGAGAGAAAGCGGGAGGGAGAGAGAAACAGACAAAAAGAGACACAGAGACTGAGAGACATATAAAAGAGACAGAGAGAGAGAGAGAGAGAGAGAGAGAGACAGAAAAGAGAGACAGACAGAGACAGATAGAAATGGAGGAGGAGGAGGAGGAGGAGGAGGAGAGAGAAAAAATCTACTTCCAATTTCAGAGAATGGATATTCTATTTTTCCAGAGTACTGTGATGGGAATGAGAGAAGGTAAATGTGCTCTCCTCTAGGAACTGTGTTAACTTTTCCCCTTATTTTCTTGTTAATTATTTTAATCCCAGTTAAATGTTTAAATATATGTTCTGAAAAAAGATTTGAGAAAATCTACCTCCTTCCCTTCTCTTCAGAGGTGGGGGATTATGGGTGTGGAATATTACTGTCAGATACATTGACATAGAGGTGCGTTTTACTGAACTGTTTCTTTTCTTTTTATTTTTTATTCTTTTTTTTAAAAAGAAAAGGACAGATTGATGGTTGAGGAGGGAACTATTTGGAAATGAAGATGATATAAAAAACCAATTCTATATGGAAATATGTTAAAAATCTGTTACATTTGGAAATACATATGGAAATATAATCATTCATGTACAACTGATATCAGAGATTACTTGCTGTCATGAGGAGGGGAAGGGAGGAAGGAAGAAAAATGTGGAACTCAAAATCTTACAAAAAGCTGAATGTTGAAAACTATCTTTACATGTAATTGGAAAAATATAATAAAATAACATTTAAAAATCAATTATATTGGTAAAAATTAGATTTTTAAAAAATGAAAAATACCTTCTTTGTTTGGAATTCCAATAAGGCACACACTGAGCTTAGTTGATTTTTTTGGAGAGAAAATTGTACATTTTATTCATGAACCTTGCAAAATACATCTTTTTAAAATTTTTTAAAATTTATTTTTATTAAAGATATTGTTTGAGTTTTACAATTTTCCCCCCAATCTTACTTCCCTCCCCCCACCCTCCCCCATGGAAAGCAATCTGTCAGTCTTTACTTTGTTTCCATGTTGTACCTTCATCCAAATTGATTGTGATGAGAGAGAAATCATATCCTTAAAGAAGAGACAAGAAGTCTAAGAGGTAACAAGATCAGACAATAAGATATCTGTTTTTTTTTTTCTAAATTAAAGGGAATATTCCTTGAACTTTGTTCAAATTCCGCGTCTCCTTATCTGGATACAGATGGCACTCTCCTTTGCAGACAGCCCAAAATTGTTCCCCATTGTTGCACTGATGGAATGAGCAAGTCCTTCAAGGTTGAACATCACTCCCATGTTGCTGTTAGGATGTACGGTGTTTTTCTGGTTTTGCTCATCTCACTCAGCATCAGTTCATGCAAATCAGGCTTCCCTGAAATCCCATCCCTCCTGGTTTCTAATAGAACAATAGTGTTCCATGACATACATTTACCACAGTTTGCTAAGCCATTCCCCAATTGAAGGACATTCACTTAATTTCCAATTCTTTGCCACCACAAACAGGGCTGCTATAAATATTTTTGTACAAGTGATGTTTTTACCCTTTTTCATCATCTCTTCAGATATAGACCCAGTAGTGGTATTGCTGGGTCAAAGGGTATGCCATACATTTTTGTTGCCCTTTGGGAGTAGTTCCAAATAGCTCTCCAGAAAGGTTGGATGAGTTCACAGCTCCACCAACAGTGTAATAGTGTCCCAGATTTCCCACAACCCTTCCAACAATGATCATTATCCTTTCTGGTCATATTGGCCAATCTGAGAGTTGTGAGGTGGTACCTCAGAGAAGCTTTAATTTGCATTTCTCTAATAATTAATGATTTAGAGCAATTTTTCATATGGCTATGGATTGCTTTGATCTTCTCATCTGTAAATTGCCTTTGCATATCCTTTGACCATTTGTCGATTGGGGAATGCTTTTTGTTTTAAAAATATGACTCAGGGGCAGCTAGATGGCAGAGTGGATAAAGCACGGCCCTGGAGTCAGGAGTACCTGGGTTCAAATCCAGTCTCAGACACTTAATAATTACCTAGCTGTGTGGCCTTGGGCAAGCCACTTAACCCCATTTGCCTTGCAAAAACCTAAAAAAAATATGACTCAGTTCTCTGTATATTTTAGAAATGAGTCCTTTGTCAGAATCATTAGTTGTAAAGATTGTTTCCCAATTTACTACATTTCTTTTGATCTTGGTTTGGTTTTATCAGTGCAAAAGCTTTTTAATTTAATGTAATCATAATCATCTAATTGGTTTTTGGTGGTGTTCTCCAACTCCTCCTTAGTCATAAACTGCTCCCCTTTCCATAGATCTGACAGGTAGACTAGTCCTTGATCTTCTAATTTGCTTGTAGTATTGTTTTTTATGTCTAAGTCCTGTAACCATTTGGATCTTATCTTGGTAAAAGGTGTTAGGTGTTTGTCTAATCTAAGTTTCTTCCATACTAACTTCCAATTATCCTAGCAGTTTTTATCAAAGAGGGAGTTTTTATCCCAATAGCTGGACTCTTTGGGTTTATCAAACAGCAGATTACTATAATGATCTCCTGCTTTTACACCTAGTCTATTCCATTGGTCCACCACTCAGTTTCTTAGCCAATACCAAACAGTTCTGATGACTGATGCTTCATAATATAATTTTAGATCAGGTAGGGCTAAGCCACCTTCTTTTGTACTTTTTTTCATTAAGCTCCTAGAAATTCTTGACTTTTTATTTTTCCATATGAATTTACTTACAATTTTTTCTAACTCATTAAAGTAATTTTTTGGAATTTTGATTGGTAGGGCACTAAACAGATAGTTTAGTTTTGGTAGAATTGTCATTTTTATTATATTAGCTCTACCTATCCATGAGCAGTTGATATTTGCCCAGTTATTTAAATCTGATTTAATTTGTGTGAGAAGTGTTTTATAACTGTTTTCAAAAAGATTCTGAGTCTGTCTTGGCAAATAGACTCCCAAGTATTTTATATTGTCTGAGGTTACTTTGAATGGGATTTCTCTTTCTATGAGCTTAGTTGATCTTAAAGGTTCCCATCCAGTATCAGATAAAAACTTGAGCCAAATGAGGTACCTTATTTCTAAAATTGCCCAAATATTAACCCTAATAATTTTAGGGCTGAGGGGAATATGGACTATATTTTAGCTAGTCAGTCACCTGATAATACATATAAAATTTCATTCTGAAATGATTCCCACATATGCAATCAGTTATTTCCTGCCTTAAAATATAACATTGACCATATCTAATATTTTCCAACTTTCTTCTTGAAGGAAACATTTATAATATTAAAGCACAAGGGTTTTAAGTAGCTTAGATACACCCTTACCTTTTTCATCTCTTTATCCTACACCTTATTTTCCAACTTATTTTTCATGATTGTTTTCTGAGTCAACTTTCACATTGAAGTGACTTAGAATCCAGATATATGTTTGCTTAGTTTAGAGGATCTTGTGAAGTTCTTCTTGAAGTTTTTCAAATTCTTTATCTTTTGCAGCTGCAGCGTGTAACTAGTGAAGAATACCAAAGAGGAATAAAAGATATCAATCAAGGAATTATATGACAGGAAGAAGAAGTGGACTAGTTAATGTAAAGAGCAAGAAAAGATATATGACTATTAAGAGCTGCTCCATGAGAAACCAAAGGCCTTCAAAATATTGAGCAGACTTCTTATGGTCTCTCTGGCCAGGAGAAATGACTATAATGCTTAGGCCTCCTTCTTCCTTGAGGTTCCAGACTCCAGAAATCCTTATTCAGTCTCCCACGAGAAAAAGTGAAATTTCATTGATAAAACTGACTTCCTTTTCCTGGTTGTGAGATCAGTGCTTGTAAATGGTACCTATCCAGAAATCCAGGCCAGAGGGAGCCAGCCTTTGTGTTTCCCTGGGAGTAAATGACCAAATCAAGTGAGTTTTTATTTTATCTAGCTTGGAACACTTTCAGATCATCTTCACCCTCTCCTCTCTACCAGCCTTCTAGCTGCACTTCATAATTGTATTCCTCCATTAGAATGAAAGCTCCTTGAGGGCAGGGGCTGTTTTGCTTACTTATATTTGTATCCCAAACAGTAAACCCTCAAATTCTTTTTTATTTAGATTTTGATCTAAGACATGGATAAGGGCCAAACAGGACAGGCAGACATACATGAGTTTCAATTAGCATCATTGCAAAGAACCTCCAAAGAGACAAGACAATGGGTCTATTGAAGTTTTGAAGTATTCTTCCCCTGCAAATATTGATATTTGAGTACCATTATTGTCATTGATGGTCTCTGCATATGTTCATCAAGAACATTGGGAAGCAAGATCACCAAGTATCCCATGAAATGATGCTTCTTGTTGCCTTGGGGCACAGGATGAGACCAACCCTGCCAAGTCCTTTATTTGCTTCACTGAACAGCTCTTGTATTCTGGTCTTCCATTTAACAGCAACTTCCTTAAGTCTTTGGGTTTCATTTATAGTGAGAATGTCAATATTGATATGGTTCAGTTCCTCTAGTAGGATGTTAAACTGGATAAGGTCACTGGATAAAATGTCATTTTTAAACGTGCTAACAGTTAAGTTAATATTTATAGATGGTCTGAAAATTCCTGCTCTGTTCTTATACTCAGTGTCCTCATTGCTTCAGGAGGCTATGAAGGATACAGAGTTATTTTGTATTTTCATATACTGAGTGTTTTATAATGATCTTGTTTGAGCTTCACAACAATTCTGGGAGGTAGGGATTATTTTAATTATCTCTATTTTACAGAATGAGGCAAATAGGGATTAAGTGATTTAATCAGGGTTACACAGTTAGTTAAGTAACTGAGGTTAGATTTGAATCCAACTCTTTCTTGCCTTCAGGCCCTAAGTTCTATCCACTGGCCCCCATGAGTTTTCATGGTTAAAGACCCCATCACTCAGTGATCAACCTACTAGTGAATAGCCTCTTTCTACACAAAGGATAAAGAGGTGGCCCTGGAATCAAGAGGACCTGATTTCAAATCTGGCCTCAGATTCTTCCTTGCTAGGTGACCCTGGGCAAATCACTGAACCCTGTTGGCCTCAGTTCTTCATGTGTAAAATGAGCTGGAGAAGGAAGTGGCAAACCATCCCAGGATCTTTGCCAAGAAAACCCCAAATGGGGTCATGCAACATTAGACACACTCTGAAATGATTAAAAACAACAATTGCCTACACTCCTCAGACAGCAAACAGTCTGTTGACAGTATGGTCCCCAAAGTCTTTCAAACAGTAGAAATGGGCAGATTTACACTTCTCTAGGCATCCAGAGTTACTTGTGAATAGCAATGAAACATCAGAGTAGGACTTTGCAGAGGTCAATTTAATTTCCCTTTAACATATCTAGCTGAAGAGAAAATTCATGAAGGAGAAATTTAATCCCCCAAAGTAGGAGCTCATAATATAGAAGAAAGGCAAATAAAAGTGGCTATCCCATCCCTGATGTCTTCTCTAAGTTTCAAGTCATCTTAAGGAGGTTTTGGTTTCCTCTACATAAAATGTAGTTTAGCTCTGGTCTTATGAGCCTTATGTGATAGCATGCTCATGACTGGCTGCCTCTCTTGAGGTATGTTAAAGAAGCAGGTTTCTTGTCATTTTAAAAAATATTCCAATTCTACTTCCTACTCCTTAAATCTTACATCTTGTAATTCCCATAATTGCAATCATCTTCATTAATGAACATTTACTGAGCACTTACCAAATACATAGTAGTATGCTAACTAACTCGGACACAAGTCCCTGCCCTTGAGAGCCCTACAATCCTGTTTTTAGTCCTCAATCTATAAACAGAGAGGTCTAAGCAATTAAAATTCTGTAGACTGGGTAGTAGTCCCTGCTCTACCATTAATTAATGATGTGACCATGGGTGAATCACTTTACATTTCTAGGTCTCAATTCTCTCAACTATAGAATGGGAATAATAATAATAATCACTTGCCATTGTGGCAATTAGCTGGAACAATGATGTGACAAAGCTAATCTTAATAGCATATTTTGTGGTGGCAAAGGATAAGAAATAAAGTGGGTACCCTCCATTGGGTGATGACCAAAGGTTGCTAATTGTAGTTCATGGTTGTATTGGAATATTGTTGCAATGTAAGAAATCACCAATATGCAGACTTCATAGAATTGTGGTATGATAGGAGCAATCTCCTAAGGCCCAGCCCCATGAGCTAAGAATGACTTTTCCTAGATACCCACCCCATAAAGTCTGGGTCAATTCTTTATTAAAAGGCATTAACATAGGGGCGGGGAGGTGGATAAAGCACCCTCCCTGGAGTCTGGAGTACCTGAGTTCAAATCCGCTCTCAGACACTTCATAATTACTTAGCCCTGTGGCCTTGGGCAAGCCACTTAACCCCATTGCCTTGCAAAAAACTAAAAAAAAAAGGCATTAACACTATTCTCAAGTCTTAATTGGTTCAAGAGAGTAGGGCTTGAACCATTGTTGTAGCTTCCTAGTGAACTAGATACTAAAACCAAACACCAAAAGAGTCAGGAACTCTTCCTCAGGCTTCTGACCTGAGCATTTACAAAAATGACCAATGTGAAAAAAAAGGTGTCAATAAAAGTTTAAGAAAATGCAAAAGTGTTTCCAAAGTGCTATTAAAATGCATTGAGGTTACTGGCACTTATGATTAGGTTGGGGGTAGTGAGAGTTCCAGAAATAATGTAAGGATCAATACCAATGTTGTATGTGGGGCAATAAATAGCTTTTCCTCCTCTTCTCTACTGGTTACTTGCCCCTGGAGAATGTCACAGTCCAACTTCTCAAGTTGACTTAAATAAGGAATGTAAGGGGGGCAGCAGCACAGTCTGTCCCTCAAACTCTGCTTGCCCAAGGCAGAGGGATTTTAATTTTCCATTCTTAATGAGAAAAAGAAACTTAGAATTAAAGAATATTCCAGCAAAGCCATCAAAACTGCTGCCCAGTCACTGAATCGAGAAAAGAAATGGAATTTCATTTCTTCCTTTCCTCAGCACCAATTTAGCTTAAATGATCAAGGGATTGGCCCTGTAGCAGCTAGAGACCATGTCTTCATTCTGACATGGAAATCAGAAGAGAGAGGGTGGAAGCCCTGGGGATATGAGGACATATTGGCAGAATGGGTGGGGAGGGAGGAAGGGAAAAATCCAAATTATGTCCATCTATCTAATTTGGATTCTGGCTGACATCTAGGGTGTACCAAGGGCACTTTGTGCAAGAAGAAGGACCCACCTGAGTTCAATTTGTCTCTTCCCTTGCCACAGGTCTCCAGCCTAGGAAACCTCTCTTAGGCCTTTGGTCTAGAGAGGCAGGAGCCTGAATTGCATTTGCTGAGGTTAAGGAAGGGGATGGCTGCAATTATGTGTCTAGCCATGCTTTTCTCTCTTCTCTTCTTAGAAGTTGAATGAGGCTCTAAGGAGCTGCTGACCTACTTCTGTTTTCTCTTCTTTCAAATGCCCAGCTAGCTCATTTTATAGTCTCCTTCTTCTATGCAGGCATAACTCCCAATTTCTACCCTGGTTGTCATGGAGAAGTGGTAAGGACAGATTGTAGATTGATGCTCATTGGAGGAAAAAGGGGTATCCTATACCCAGGTCTCACATTCTTCTAACCTTAGTCCTGCCCATTCAAATTATCCCAATGACAAGAGGACACTAGGAAATTAAAATTATAGAATTCCTCTTTAGCCTTGCAGGGATACTCAAACCCCCTATTGATCTTCCCTATTGGCTGACCTCCCTTTAAATGCCTCTTTCTTGAAACACTTAATGGAGTCATAGGCCCTCCTCACCCACCCTCCAAGAGTTAGTCTTATAGATCTTATGCTTAAGTTTTTTACTTTCTCTTGAATGGCATCTTTTTTGTTAGAGTAATAAATATTACAGTAAATATGGTACCCAGACTTCCTGACTTCTTAGGGTCAAAGCTTATGTATGTTCCATGCCAGCTGGCACTGCTGGTATCATCTAAATTAAATTTAACAAGCATCTAAATATGTAATATGTGCTTGTCCCTGAGGCAACCAAGAAAAAATTAAATGATTCCTGCCTTTAAAAAGTTAACATTTTATATGTAACATGATTGCACATGTGTAACCCATATCAGATGACTTGCTATCCTAGGGTAGGGGAAAGGAAGAATGGAAGGGAGAAAACTTTATAAAAATGAATGTTGAAAATTATCTTTATATATAATTGGAAAAAGAAGTAATGAAAAAGAAGTTTACATTTTACTGGGGAGAGTAGAATTCTGCTTAAAGACTTTTTTAAGATCATAGATTTAGAACTGTTCAGGATCTCAGGCCACCTAATCCAACCCCCTTATTTGACAGATGGGGAAACTGATACTTAGAGTGACTTGCACAAGCAAATGATAGAGACTGAGATGCAGCTAGGTAGTGCAGTGGATAGAGCACTGGACTTGGAGTCAGGAGGACCTGAGTTCAAATATGACCTCAGACACTTAATAATTGCCTAGTTGTGTGACCTTGAGCAAGTCACTTAACTCCATTGCCTTAAATAAATAAAAATTTTTTAAATGGACAAAATGATAGAGAATGAAAGTGAAACCTAACCCTTTAGCTAAAAATTCAATAGAAGATGGAACATTTCCCTTTTTAGCCTCAGGTTAAGTGAATTTGAGGGATTCTTAAAAATCCTCCCTGTCCTAAAAATTCATACCTTTCTAGTCCTTTGAAATTTGCAAAGCACTTTCTTTACAATCCCACCTTGTGAAGTAGGTATAACAAGTGTGGTTATTTCCTTCCTTTTCCAGGATGAAGAAATTGAGAACCAGAAAAGGAAACAGTCATATTTGGTATTTGAACCCAAGGCTTTTATTTTTTTTTTATTGCAATTTCACATTCTGAGAGTTCCTGACTCTTCTGATGTAGGCATTTGTGCCTAATCTACCAGGAAGCTACATCAATGGTTCCTCAGGGATTCAAGTTTCAGTCCTTCTACAATTTAGAGGTTTTCTAAGAGTACTCTTGAAGGTGACAAAAAGAGAGAATCCATTCTTTTTGAGTTCACCATCCAGAATCAGATCTGCTTTATGTGACCTTAGAGGCAGCTAGTAGAACTGTGGATAGTGTTGGGTCAAGAGTCAAGAAAACCTGAGTTCACATTCAGCCTCAGATACAAACTAGATCTGTGACCCTGGGCAAAGACACTTCTCTTTTTTGCCTCAGTTTCCTCAACTATAGTATGGGGATAATTAATAACCTCATTTACCTCACAGGCTTGTTGTAAGGATCAAATGAGATTATATTTTAAAAATGTATTTATATTTAAAAAATATAGTGTATAGATACTTTTCCCTTCCCTAAGGGAACTTGATCAAACTAAATAATCTGGGAAAGCTCCTTGGAGGAGATAGACTGGGGGGCTGGTGGAGGGAAGAGTTGACAAGAGAAGCCATCTCCTTACAGCAATAGGTCAAATTGCTGGAGATAAGAAGTTATATATTAAGACCCATCTGGTTACTTCTATTCAGAGGGGAAAATATGGACTTAGTATCATTAAAATTCTGTTTCCCTTACTCAGAGCCAGGATTCAGAAGAGCTTTAATCAAGGTTCCAGGGCAAACAGGATAGGGGACAGGCTACCATCACAACTACAGTCTAATACAGGATGTTCAGAATGCACCACCCTGGCTAGCCACTTCCATCCAGCAGAGGGGGCCTTTGGAATGGTCATCTGGGTCGTGAACTAGCCCAGGTAGAGGAATTCATGGTAGACTTTGAGAGGAACTTCCCAGCTGAAAAAGGGTGGTAAGGATCTTGGGGTATGAGGCAGAGGATCTCCAAGCACAATCTTAGAGGCAATCTCCCTTGGAAAAAAAAGAGCTAATGAAATCTCTTTTGGAGATTGATTCCCTTATTTGCCATTTTCTGTAGGGCAGGTCTGAGCATTCCCTGGTCTCCCATAAGTGGTTAATTCTATTCATTAAATAGAAAAAGCCATGTGAAGGGTTCCTACTAATGAGAGTTATTGTTGGAACTGAAGGTACACAAGAGCATTCCCCACTCCCACCCCCAAAAACCTCTCCAATTAGCTTTGTGCTGCCTCCCCAGGCTCCTAGTATAGAGGGGCCAGATTTCCAGATCTTCCATCATTGCCTCTGGCCTTTGGCAAAGTGAAAGTTCTTGAGAAATAAGAATGAGTTGGTTTCCTCAATGCAATGGGGATGGCAAAGGGAATTTCAATCCCCTGTTTGCCAGGAGCCTAAAAGGTGAGAGATGAGTGTAGGAAGTAAAGAGCAGCTGGAATGAGATGGTAAGATCCTCTCAGGAGTCAGACCTGTTTTGTTTCTGCAGATAAGTGAATGAAAAAACAAGCACTTGCTCCATGTATCCTTTTTTGATGCTTGTGGGCATATATGGCATAAATGTACACATGCAAAGTATTATGTGTATTCATGCATTTGTATATGCCTTTTTGTTTACACATGTAAACCAGACCCAGTTTTCTGTATTAGAGGTAATTGCTGAGAATCCCCTCTTGGCCTTTCACAGTATGAAATTTGGTCTGTCTTTGGCAAAGGTGAGCCATGTGCAGATAAAATTCAGAAACAAAATGTAACACAATGCACCATTCTTTTGTCCTACCCACCCCTTTCTCCAAGTCCCTGTGGCAGAGATTGAGAAATTACAACCCAAGGGGAAATGGCTGGTAAGTCATGTTCCCAGAACTGACCAGACTAAACATAGCAAGGAGTTCACCAGGTTCAATGAATTTGGAGTTAGAGGACCTGAAATACAAAGCTTACCTCTACCACATTATGATTGGGATGACCATAGGCAGTTCACTTCTCTAGGACTCAGTTTCCTCAACTGCAAAATACCCTCTAAGGTGCCTTCCAGTTCTACATCTGTGGTCCTGAAATGGTGGAAATGGTTTCAGCCAATTCTGGCAAATGCCCCAGGTAACTCTGCCAGGAATTGGAATCAAACACATTTCAGTCAGCATTTAAAGCATGCAGTTATCTGATCAAGGCTAATAGTCAATGGTAAAGGCTAATTTGGTCAAAACTGCTTAGGAAGCTAAGCCACTGAATGATGTAATCTTCCTAAAACTCAGATCTAATCTAACCATATCACCACTCTACTCAGTAAATTTTAGTGGCTCCCTATTACCTCCAGGATCAAATATAAAATCCTTCATTTGGCATTCAAAATTCTTCACTACCTTGTCCTCTCTACCACCCTTTCCAGTCTTTTTACATCTTACACATGCCTGCCACCTGCCACCCACCCACACACTCCAGGGCTCTTTACTGCTCCTCAAATGAGACCCTTCTTTCCTGATTCTGGACATTTTTCTGACTGTCCCCATGCCTCAAATGCTTTTCCTCTTCATCTCTACTCCTGGCTTTTGGGCTTCCTTCAAGTCCCAAATAAATTACCACTTTCTACTAGAATATTTTACTAATCCTTCTTAATTCTTTTGTTTTTAATGTTTTTTTTTTTTAGGTTTTTGCAAGGCAAATGGGGTTAAGTGGCTTGCCCAAGGCCACACAGCTAGGTAATTATTGATCCTTCTTAATTCTAGTGCCTTCCCTCTGTCAATTATTTTTAGCACTGGACATCGTTATCCATGTTTCCACACCATTAGACTGTGAACTTCTTGAGGGCAGAGATACCTTTTTCCATTCATGCTATGCTTAGTGTTTATGAATGTAACTGGTCCATAGTAGGAACTTAAATGTTGACTGACTGACTACAATGGCTAGGGAGTCCTAGCCATTTTCCTAGGGGTCCCTATCATTCTTTGCCTCTCTTCCTCTGAGAAAGAACAAATAGTTCTTAATAATAGGTCACATTTGCATAGCACTTTAAGGTTTGCTAAGCACTTTACATAACTGATTTCATTTGATTTTCATAAAATCCTTTGATATAGAAACTAATGTTATCAACATTTTACAGATGGAGAAATTGAGTCTTTGAGAGGTTAAGTGATTTGCCCCACAGTTAAATGGCTAGCACAGTATCTATTTGAAGTAAGATTTGAACACAGATTTTCCTAACTTCACGTCAGGATGCCACACTGCTTCTAAATACTAATCATGTCACAGGAAGGTTAAAGATGGAGGAAAACCTTCCATAAAATAGAAAAATATTTATGGCATTACTCTTAGCAGTAGCAAAGAACTGGAAACTAAGGGGCCACCCATCAAATGGAAAATGACAGAACAAATTATGCTATATGAGTGCACTGAAATATTTTTGTCATAAGAAATGGCAAATAATGATGAATTTGAGGAAACTTAGGAGGACTTGCTATGAACTAGTGCAGAATGAAGAAAGTAGAACCAGGACAATTTATATAATGACTATAATTAATTTAAAAAAGGAAATGGCATTGAGAGTCATTAACATTCTTGTCAATGCATCAACTTAAGTTTGATTTCAGAAAACTGAAGGTGAAGTGAGTATGCCTCCCTTTTCATCTGTAGAGATGGTAGACTCTAGGTGAGGAGAGGAGTCTATGTTATTGGACAAGGACACAATGTTGAATTTAATTTGTTTGCTTGACTAGGTTTCTCTTTGCAGGGAAGGGTTCAGTTGGAGGTACAAGCATAGAGAGAAATTTAGATGTGACCAATGGGGAAAAGGGCAACAACAGACTTTTTTTTATCTGCTTTTTTAGTGGACAATTTTTCCCACTAGGGAATAGGTGCTAGAACTATTCTGAGAAACTAGGCAAATTGCAGACTGTCCCTCAGTGAGAGGGATGGTAAAGAAGAATGATAACAGGAATAGGAATGGTTCCTTTCTGTTCTGTTTGAGCTAAGTGTAGTCAGAGAGCAGGAAACTGGACTAGGTGAATTCTTAAACCTCCATTCTTTGAGACCTGTTTAATCTATAGATTTTTTAAAAAGTTTCAGTACTGCCTGGTGATTTGTTTTTCTCCAGATGTCTCTGGAAACATTTATTTCTCTTTATCAGTAGGGGAAAACCAGACCTATCTAATGAATAATTGCTCTGAGTTAGGAGTAGCCAATTTTTTTTTTTTTTAGAAAACCGAAATGAAAAAAGGATGTTAGTTCTTTGAGGGTAGGGATCATATTGGTTTTTCTGTTTTTATTAGCAGCTTTTTACACAATGTTTAACACATAATGTTTAATAAATGCTCTTTCCATTTACTAAAAAAAACACAACAAAAAATCTATCAACAATAACTCTGAAATGGGTGGACTAGATAATTTTGTTTTTTTCAAGGCAATGGGATAAAGTGACTTGCCCAAAGTCACACAGGTAGGTAATTATTAAGTGTCTGAGGTCGAATTCAAACTCAGATCCTCTTGATTCCAGAGCCAATGCTCTATCCACTGTGCCACCTAGCTGCCTGAGGAATAGCTAAGCTGTAAGATTCCTTCTAGTTCTAAAGCCCATGGCCTATGACTGACAGAGCCATGATGCCTGAAGTGAGCATTGCTTAAAATGTATTCAGTTCAATCTTTTTTTAATGATTATTTATTTATTTTAACATTACTACAATAATCTTGTTATGAAAGTAAACATAAACCCCTCTCCCCTCCAAAAGATAGAGAAACCTCAAAAGAAATTAAGTGAGAGGGAAAAAATTATACTTCACTCTATGTTCAGTCAGGTCAATCTTTTAAAACACATTAATTTAGAAGGAAAATGAATGTGTGAATGGATGAGCATTTATTAAGTTCTGGTCCCTATCTCTATCACTATGTGCCAATTGATCAAGTGATCAAGATGCAAATACCATAGTGAGACAGTCCCTGACTTGAAAGAGCCTACTTTCTAATAGAGAAAGACCACATACACCTAGGAGGAATGATCAGGGAAGGGAATACTAGAGAGGATGGAATTATAGGAATGGTGAAGTGAACCATAAGGCAGTCAAGTGATTTTTCCTGGAATGGTGGCAGTGTTGTAGTTTTGATTAGTTATTGACTCCAGGACCAGAAATGGAATGGGGAGGGTGCATGCTTGGTAATCAGAAGAATAGTAAAATCGTCAGCCTAGCTGGATGAACAGAACATAAAACATAGTCAGGGCTCTTGAGTAATGGTCTAGAACATACTAGAAATGTCAGATGACATGAGTTTGTCCTTATTCATTCACCAATCAAACCAGCTTAGCTCAAGATAAGAATTCCAAACCTGAGTATATTAACCACCCTAGAAATTGGGGACATTTTTTCTGGAGGACCAGTATGGATGAGCTGATTCAAGTGAGGAGAAATCATGAAAGGGGTGGGATGAGAACTCCGGGCTCTGATGCCTTTGTTGTTGGACAAGTTGCAGGGAGGGAGCAGGGCAAGGCTGGATTGGGAAAGAGCTTTTCTATGGGGTAACCAGTGAGGGGCAAGAGACATTTTGGGCAATTTCCTAATATAAATAAGTGATCTTAAGAAGCAGGTGATGAACTCATGATAGAGGCACTCAGGTCATATAATGGATAGAATGCTAGGCCTAGAGCCAGAAAGACTCATCTTTGTGAATTCAAATCTGACCTCAGACACTAGCTATGTGACCCTGGGCAAGTCACAGAACACTATTTGACTCAGTTTCCTATCTTGTAAAATGAACTGGAAAAGGAAATGGCAGATTACTCTAGTGTCATTGCCAAGAAAAACTCACTTGGGGTCAGAAGGGTAGGGAATGACTGACCAATATCAATAGCAGTAGCAGCAGCAACAACAATCAGACTCCAAAAGACATAATGAGTTTGTTGATGCTGCTGCTATTGCTATTGGTATTGGTCAGTCATTTCCTACCCTTCTGACCCAATTTGCCAGCACCCTCTAATTTTCAGCATCTTGGGGCAAAGTCTGAATTGGTGTGTTTTTTTTTTCAGTTTTTTTGCAAGGCAATTGGGATTAAGTGACTTGCCCAAGGCCACACAGCTAGGTAATTATTAAGTGTCTGAGGCCAGATTTGAACTCAGGTACTTCTGACTCCAAGGCTGGTGCTTTATCCACTATGCCACCTAGCCACCCCTAAAGCCTGAATTGTTGATTCCAACCCTGAGATATAATCCCTACAGAAATATGAATGATACTATTCAATTCTACCATTAGAGATTCTTTCCTTTAGGTTACCAGATAGTATTCCCTTCAAAATTATAATCATTCATAAGCATGGTAATAAATTAAGCATTTAATAGTCATTATCTGAGATAATATATTTGAAAGTACTTTGTGAATAGCACAGCATCTTATAGCTGTAAGTAGTTATTATTATTCATAGTTTACTGGGAGTTATTATTGGATCCATCACTTATTGATAGGTGAAAGCAGATTTTTATAGGGTAGCAGTGGGGACAAGGTAAGAAAGAGGTCCAGAGTGCTTTTTTAGGAAGAACAATCCTGGGTGAGAATAGTATGAGGGCACCAGAGGCTGGACCCCCCATCAAGGAGGAAGGAAACAGTAATGCAAGGGCTGGAGGGAGATCAAAACCCTCAGAAGATTAACTTTGTCTACTTCACTTTTTTTGAACTGCCAGCCATACTTGCTGATTCGAGCTCCCTAGGGAATGGGGATGAGGCTGCTGGTTCTTTTTATGACTGTCTTTCCCATTTTGCTTTTATATTTTTCTGGTTCTCCATTGTTTGACCTCGCTTGCTCTCTTATTTCTCTTTCTTTCGTGCTGTCTTTCTATGTGTCTATCACTTCCTCCTTCCTCATTTTGGTGACAAATCATCTTGAGATTTGGCAGTGAAGTATTAATCATCTGTAATGGGGCCCATCGAATTTCAGGTGCTTCTGAGGACAGCAGTCTAATGAGGGAGTTTTTGATGATAAAGGAACAGGATGATAATAGATATGTGGAAGTGGGATGGGGAAGGGAGGGCATTCAAAGTTCAAGGGGCTAATTTTCGGAGGTTGGAGAAGTGATCAGTCTTTCTTGTCCATTCCCTACCCTTAGCAAATACTTTCTAAATGGGTGGTTGCCTGGAGAGGCTGACACCATTTCAGAAAGATGAAAAGACAGCTCACACACAAATAAGTGATGAGACTGGGGGTCCCCTCTCACTGGTATTCCTTATAGTACTCAAAGGTATCGCACCTGAACATTGAAAGTGTCATTTATAGAACTAACACAAATATATAAGACAAAAAAAATTACCCAGTAGATAAGAGATTAAAAGATATGAAAAGTTTTTAGAAAAAGAAATAGAAATGATGAAAAAATGGTCCAAATCATGAATTGTGAGAGAAATGAAAATAATAACACTAAGGTTTCACCTTACATGAACCACTTGGGAAATGAACAAAAAATGGAAGCAATTAATATTGGAGAGGTTATGGAAATATAGACATATAATGGCTCAACTGTTGGTGGAGTTGTAAATTAGTCTAAACATATGTCAATGACAGAAAAAAAGTCCTATGTATAACAAAATATTCCTAAAAGTAGTCTTTGTATTGATTTTTATAAATTGGAAACAAAATAGATGCCCATTAATTGGAGAATGGCTATATTTAAAGGGATATTTTTGAACCATAAGAAATAAGTATGAGGAGTTTAGAGAAACATAAGAAGATATAAATGAAGTGATACAGGGTGCTAAAAGCAGAACCAAGAGAACAATGTATACAATGACTATAATAGTGTAAATGATTACATTTTAAACAAAACAAACCTAAATTAATTGTAATGACTAACCTTAGTTGACAGGCAGCTAGGTGGCATTGTGAATAGCAGGTTGGGTGGTCCTGGAATCAGGAAGACTTATCTTCCTGAGTTCAAATCTGGCCTCAGACACTTACTAGCTGTGTGACCTTGGACAAATTACCTGCTAACTGTGTGACCTTGGACAAATTACCTGCTTGCCTCAATTTCCTCATCAATAAAATGAGTTGGAAATGTCAAACCACTCCAGCATCTTTGCCAAGAAAAACTCCAAATGGGGTCATGAATAATTGGACATGATTAAAAATGACAGAAAATTTTGGTTAGAGAATTGGTGTTGAAATTTCTCTTTTCTCAGAGGAGAGGTGGGGAACTATCAAATGTATCACAAGTTGAAAACGTTCCTCTATTGGTTGACTTTGCTTAAATTTGTATCATTATTATTATTATTATTATTACTAGAACGAAGGATTCATTGGGTAAAGAAGAAATAATTGTTCCTTTAAAAAGGAACTATGAGGTTTAAATGCAAACCAAAACTTAGTATCTTTAATTTTTAAAAGTTCTTTTATGTATTATGTTTTTTCTCTCTAATTTTCCCCCATTTTCTTTCTAAATTTTCCCCATCTCTCCCCATTTTCTCCATCCCCAGATGATTACAGATTCCCCATGATTAATATGGATCTATGTTTAGAACAGTTATACATATACAGCCTATATTAGATTGCTTTTAGTTAGGAGGAAGGGAGGGAGAAGAGAGAGAGTGAGGAAAATGTGAAATTCAAAACTGCAAAAAAAGATTGTTGAAAACTACCATTGCATGTAGTTAGAAAAATAAATAGATTTTATATATATATATATATACAGATAAATAAATGGGGATAATAATTGCCCATACCTTACAGGATGGTTTTGAAGATCAATAAAATCATATTTGTAAAGTGCAAAAAAGTAATAACAGTTAAAAAAATGTCAAATGTACTTTAAGAAAGAGCTCATTTATTACTTGTTTTGTTTTCCAACTTGTATGACTCCTGTATAAGCTCATTATAACTCAGATGACTCTTTTATAAGCTCATTAGAACAGCCTGATGGACCGCTATATTACAATCATCCATTGTTAAATGGAAATTGCCTAGTGATAAGCTAATACTTCACAGACTTAATAGATCCTTGATTTCATCAATACAGAAGCTTCTTCCAGAAGGATAGATCCCAATCTATTTATGTCTTCTCTTTTTTGTTGATTCTTATTCACCTCCTCCCTCTGGTAAATCCTCCAAAGGGAGTCCATCCAACATGCCAGGGATCTTCCTCTAGGCCTCTTAACATTATTAAACATGGTTTGACAATCAAATTCTCTTTTAGCTATCCCTTGGCCTAGTCACAGGGTCATCCTGATTATTTTTCCTGACTTTGTTGATATATCATTTACAGTAGTTCTCATGGGTGTCATTGGTCATATTCTGGAAACAAATTATGTCCTCTTGTGCATCTTCCTTGCCCATTGGAGTATTTTTCATTATTTTTTTTTCTGAAAACTTTTCATAGGGGTGGCTAGGTGGCACAGTGGATAGAGCGGGCCCTGGAGTCAGGAATACCTGAGTTCAAATCTGGCCTCAGACACTTAATAATTACCTAGCTGTGTGGTCTTGGGCAAGCTACTTAACCCCATTTGCCTTGCAAAAAAATCTAAAATCAAAAACAAAAAACTTCATATCTTTTGACCATTTACTGGTTTTTCTTCTTATATATTTGTGTCAAATCTGAATTTTTGATTCTACAAAGAAAATAGCTTCCCATGGTTTGCAGTCATATTGCATGACTAGAGGAATATCAGTTTTTAAAAAATGGACTTTTGTTTCAGGGATAAGCTTGGCACTGAAAGTCCTACATAATTTCCCAAATGCTCTCCTTCCTCCTATTCCATTCTGGGCCCAATTCACTTTCCATCTGCCATCTTTCTAGGAGTTATACACTGATGGACTATCTATGCATATCTTCATCTGGACCATAGGCATTCTTAATTCATTTGATTATTCCTAAAGTTAAACTTTTCTGAGTTAGTGTGAATCTCATTTAGGACTCTTTCACTTAGGGCTTGATTCAGTCTTTCAAAGTCATCTACCAACAAGAGCATCTGAAGGACTTGACCATCAGTAATGAATCCTCATGTTGTATTTGGGCCCCTCACTAGAGAGTCCTTTGCAACACTGGTAACCACCCTTGACATGGTGTTTTATGCCTCACTTGATATTAATAATAGAAGGAAATATGAACAAAGTTATCAACAAAGTTGTTCACCAAACAACTCACCAAATATTTATTATGACAAGGATCTAGAAAAACCACCTTGAATACAGCCTTCTGTACTGTCACAAAAACACATATTTTTGTTTTATTTCTTGGCACTTGTACAGAGTGTTAAGATTTCTTATTTTTTTTCTTAAAGGAAGGTGAGTAAAATTTTTCTATCTTTCTTCTCAAAACCCAAACTCTTGGTCCCTAAGGTCACATTTCTAGCCTCTTCCTTAAATAGCCACCTATAGACAGAAATTTGAGCCCAGGCCAAGGCCTAACATTGTAGGCTCCCTTTATCTCCAGGGAGGATATCCCCAAGGTACAGTGTGTTTGTTCCAGCAGTCCCTTAAGGGGATTTGTCTTCTTTGTCCTTTTCAAGACTAGGAAGGGAGAGAGATGGAGGCCATCTCTGGGAAAGGCACCTTGTAGGGCTAGAGACTCAGTGTTCAGCCTTCAGTGTTCTATGTCCAGAGCAAGGGACACCGTTCCCCACCCCGCCATGGAGTGAAAACCTAGTCCCCAGGAAAATGAATAGCACTTTATCAAAAAAGAATAGAAAGTAGGGAATGGGGAGAGGAGAGGCAAGAATTCACAAAGGTTCCTGCCATGAAGCTCAGACTGGTATTAGGAAAAAGGAGCCAGGAATCAAAAGCCTTTGAATTTCATTGTTCCCTAAGGGAAAAAGGAGGGAGCTGCTATCCCCTGCCAAATGGGCACTTAAGAGCCAGCTTAGTCTCCTCCATCTCCCACTGCCTCCTTTCATCCTTTCTTTCCAAGATAGGGTTGTAGACCCTGAAAAAAGTCAGGGAAGCAGCCCCTGTTAATGTCACAGCTGCTAAAGCTAGGAGAAGAGAAGCCTGTTAGAATCAGACCTAAATAACAAAGGTGGGGGGGCACAAGCTTAGGGAGGAGGGAAGCCGCTACCTGGCATTGCCAAGCTCTGGGCCCCTGGAGCCGCCTTCCTTGTCTAGCACTAACTAATATGGGCATCCTCAGAGCATCTCTGGCATCAGGTGGTCTTCCCCTCAGGCTAGGTTGGGTGGGGAGGAGCCAGGGCAGTGGAGTCTGGGGGGGGGTACCCCAGAGCATTTGAAATGCCAGGCATCCTCCCTATATCCCTCAAGTATCTCCTCTAAGCCCTGCCTGGGCCTGACCCAGCTTAGCCTGTGAGATGTACCAGCTTCACAGCACGGGGGTGGCACAGCTGCTGACAAGCTAATTAAGAACACAGGAGGAGGTTGGCTTTTCGGGCATGGGAAGAAATGATGGCAGGGGGAGAGAGATCAAATAGAGATACTCTTGTTGCATTGCCTAAAACTAGTCCCCCAGGTCTGCAGCTTCTGTGAGTTGATCTGACCCAGACAGACAATGAGAGCCCCCTCAAACTGATGGAGTTGAATAGAGATCATCATGTCCAGGTGTCTAGGTCTGGGAGTGCATGATGTGATGGCACAGGGCTGCCCTTCTTCAAGGAAGGGTGAGGTCTCCTCCTGCTTTAGCCATCCATTGCAATTGGGATCATTGTGTCAAACCTAACTCAAACTTACTTCTGTGGGGTCCACCTACCCTTTCTTGTGCTCCTAAGTGAGGAGAGACATCACTGCCCTCAGGAGGTTCTTTCACAGCTTAAAGACTGCTTTCAAATTTATACCCTGATCCTAGCCAGAGGCAGTCAGGTGTCTGGTAAGCAGATCCAGTCCTGGACCAGGAGTCAGGAAGAGTTGAATTCAAATTTGACCTCAGGCTCTTACTAGTTTATGTGACCCTGGGTGAGTCCTTTAAACCTCTGTTGATGAGAATAATAATAATAATAATAATAATAATGATAAACTTTTGAGTTGTGATATAATAGGTGTTTCCATTAAAATACTTGTTCCTTTCTCTTCTTTTCCCCACCTAGCATCCATGATCCTTCTTTAGACTAGGGAATCCCCATTTCCTTTACAAAAAATTTTAAAAAATATCATGACCTAGGCTAAGGGGCAGCTAGGTGGTACAGTGGATAGAGCACCGGCCCTAGAGCCAGGAGGACCTGAGTTCAAATCAGCCTCAGTCACTTAATAATTGTCCTTGGCAAGTCACTTCACCCCATTGTCTTGCCAAAAAAAGGGGGGGGGTGAGGGAACTTGTCCAACCCTTTTATTTTATAGATGAAAAAGATTGAGAGAGGAAATGATTTGTCCATGGTCACATAGGCAATAAGAGACAGAGCTGGACTATTGATGATAAATCTAGAGTCCTGTCTTCTGTACTTTACTGTCTCCCTGGGAAGAAGAGTAGGGAGGACACTATTTGAGACCCTATTCCTACTCCACATTGAAGGGAAGAGGGGTTAGTCTGCTTTCTCAAAGGTGTTCAGTCTGGAGATAGGCAACTACTGCAAGGCTTATTTTATTTAATTTTGGGGGGAATTTTATTTTATTTTGGTTTTTGTGAGTCAGAAGGGTTAAGTGACTTGCCCAAGGTAACACATCTAGGTAATTATTAAGTATCTGAGGCTGGATTTGAATTCAGGTCCTCCTGACTCCAGGGCCAGTGCTCGCTAACCATTGTACCACCTAGCCTCAGAAAGGTAGAGCCATGATTTGTACAATAATTAGATTGAAGTGAGGGATAGTTGTGCAAAGTCACCAGCCCCCTCTCTCTTCTGGAGCCATCTGGGTCCAGTGGCCAGATATGGATCAGGATGATTAGAGATGGCTCCAGATTTTTAAGTGAGTATAAAGGAAAGTGACTAATGACATCAGGACTGAGGAAGAAGTGTAGGAAAATTATTAATTAGTAGAATCAGAACTAGTTGATGCCCTCCCCCACTCACCCCAGGAGATTCTGCCCTCGGTGATGAAGTGAGAAATGTGAGAGCTCAGACCCAGGTCAAAATATCATGCCTGTCTCATCCAAAGAATGTTCTGCTTGGAGGCCTACAGAGAAGGGGAGAATTCTATAGCAGTCCTTGCATGGAGGATCCAGCTCTAAGCCAGTCCCTCTGCCTCTAGGCTAGTCTTTTCCTGGGGGACAGCCTAGAGACCATCTCTTGCCTCCAGAACCCCAGTGCAAGCAGGAGCCTAGCAGACTTGTGTTTAACTTTCAGGCTTCTAGCAAGCTGCAGGGCATCAATGATTAAAAGTGCCAGTCAACCAAATGCCAATACAGATAAGCAGGGCTGGGAATATGCCTCAGGAAGTTTGTTAGCTCTAACAAACCAGGACTGAGAAAATGCATTTTCCCCACCTCTCCCATTCAATTTCATCAATTCCATTGAAAGAGAGGAGTCAGATAATCCTAATATCACTGCCCTATCTCCCCCCGCCCAGCCCCTTAACTGTGAGTCACTTTGTCCTGTCTCCTGCCTCCAGGCAGAACCAGGACAGCTGGAGGTTTTCTTTTCTGTTCTTACAGCTTCCTAAAGTCATTCTGGTGACTCCCAATTACCTCTGTGATCAAATGCAGCTCTCCCTTACTTAAATCCAATTCACTGGCATATCAAGGAATCACCTCCCTGATGGCATGGTCCTTTTCAAGAAAGATGGGCAGACAACAACCTCTGTGAGTAGTAGAAGGAATTGCCCCACTGGGGACACAACTCTGGAACTGGCTAGTTGGGCACTATAATTTTCTTCTTTTTCTCCTTTCCTCCCTCCCTCCCTCCCTTCCTTCCTTCCTTCCTTCCTTCCTTCCTTCCTCCCTCCCTCCCTCCCTCCCTCCCTTCCTTCCTTCCTTCCTTCCTTCCTTCCTTCCTTCCTTCCTTCCTCCCTTCCTCTCATCTTTCCCTCCTCTTTCTTTCTTGTTTTATTTTTCCTCTCCTTTTCCTTCATCCACATAGGGTATGGAGGTGTTCTATCCAAAGGAAAGTAAACTTTGATTGCTGAAATCCCAAAAGATACCTTGGATTTTATTGGCTAGATTTCTTTCTTAAGGACTCTGGCTCTCCTCCATTGGCCAACAACAGGTCCCAGTCCAAGCCTCACCTGGTCAATGTTTGGGTCCCATTGACTCAGAGTGAATATAAATAGCAATTTTAACAATGCTAAATAGATTCTTTTGGGAGTAGAAAGAAAACTAATATATAGTTCTTGTGCTCAAATAGCTTTCAGTCCTGTAGGGAAAAGACATGTATACAGATAACTATATTTCAGGAATACAAAAGCAGAACAAAAGAAATGGAAGTAGGGTGCTCTGGCTAAGGATAGGCTGAAAGTCTTCATGGAGATAGATTTTGAACTGGCAGTTGACTTGAGCAGTGGATAGAACGCTAGGCCTGGACTCCGAAAATCCAGCCTCAGACCCTTGCTAACTCTGGCAAGACTTTGGACAAGTCACTGAACTCCTTATCTCAATTTCCTCATCTGTTAAATGGATAACAATAACTACCCCTCAAGCTTGTTGTGAAGATCAATAACACAGTGCCTGTCACAGGAGCTATATAAATGTTAGATATTATGAATCTTGAAGGATGGGAAGGTAGACAGGGTAGAAATGGAGAAGGAATGTGGGAGAGGGTAATGGTGTAAAGGCATGGAAGCAGAGAAATATGGAATACATTTGGAGAGTGGGAAGTAATTGATGTTGGCTAGACTGTTGGGTGCAGGAATCAAAAGAGAGAGAAATAGGCTAGAAAGGTGAATAGGGACCAAAATCTTCAATTCAAGGAGGCCTTGGAATTTATTCAGGAGGCAGTAGGAACCATTGATTCCCACCAACTTAAGAAATGCAGAATGTTTAAGTATAGATGACTTGGGAAAATAGACTTCTTGATCCCAAGAACTCAGACCCTAGCCAAGAAATCTCTATGTACAAGTCACCTTGCCAGCTCAGTAGCAAGACACCTGAAAAAACACAGCCCTCATCCTCCATCACTACTCTCTCCTGGAGTGATTCAGAGGGCTGAATCATTTCACCTGGAACTGACTTTCAGAGGAATTCCTTTTGAGATTGAGGTCATGCAGGAATCCGAGACTGTGACACCCAGAAGGCCTCCCACAGATCTGGGCTGGTGAGAATGGAGTTTGGCCAGTTACTCTCTTCAAACTGTTTCTCTTTTCCCCTGAGGTCTTCCCCAGAGGCTGAGAACACTTAGCCAGAACACAATTGAGAGATTTTTTTCTGGCTGATCTAATGGTCAGAAAAGCAATGTCTACTAGAACACTGGTGAAATAAGGGTAGAGGCTGAGGATGCCTCTGACATTAAAAGAATTAAAGCAAAAGAAAAATGCATGCCAAATGCAATGCAAATCGACTTATGATTGTGTGAATCTACAACTCAGACCATTTGGGTAAAAGGCCTGCGATCTAAAAATGGGAAAAGAATACAATCAGTAGGAAATGTTAGGGTATGGTTTGCGGTAATTCAGTAAAGCTGAATGAACTCCAGAAGGGACTCAAGGGTAGAGGGTTCCTCTTTAAGGCTGAGAATACCAATGCAACCCAGTGTAGTCCAGGGAACAAGGTTTTTCTGTAGAAAGCAAGTACTTGGCTACTTGCCACTCCATCTCTTCATTCAAGCCTAGGATACTCTTCTTCCTTACCTCTGCATTTTAGGAACCCTGCTTTCCATCTATCCCATGAGTAGTAATTGTTCCTGTTTTGTCTAGAAATCCTGAAGACCTTCCCCTTCCAGACTGGTTTTTTTTTTTTGGACTAGGTTAAAGAGACCACTCTCTACCTTACTTCTTTCTTACCTAGCCTTAATCATTGACTGGATAGTGTCTCAGTCAAATGGAGAGTTTGTTGAAGATCCTAGCTTAAAAGGGCAGCCAGGGTCATGTCCAGTCATCCTGATCTCTATCTGGTCACTGGACCCATATGGTTCCAGAGGAGAAAGTGAGGTTGGTGACTCAGGTCTTCTCTCACTTGAATCCAATTCACTTGCATGTCATGTTATCAATCACTGATATATATCATGGTCCTCTTTGAGAATGAAGGGAAAAAAATCAAATAGAATCCCTGCCTTCCCTCCTGGCCCAGTCTATGTACAATGTCCTACAAAGAGCCTTTCCTAATTCCCTCACTAGTTGGCATTCTCTCTCTTTTTCCCAAATTATCATATACTTTATATCCCTACCAGTTTATAGGTCACATTTTCCTGATAGAATGAAAGCTCTTTCAGTGTGGAGACCTAGTTTTGCTTCTTTATCTCCATGTATGACACAGAACTTTATACAAAACATTTAGCTAATAAATGCTTATGGGACCGATTAGAATATTAGAATTGGAAGAAAACTCCAAGATCCAACCCCCTTATTTCACACATAATGAAACTGAGAAAGAGCAAGTGATTTGTCTCAGGTCAATGAGCTGGCCAAGTTGGGACAAGAATTCGGTTTGTTTGGCTTCTCAGGAAGAGCTCTTTCCTGTATACTGAATTCCAGATAGAATTATAGATTTTTAGAGTTGGGAGGGTCCTTAGAGGCTAATTTCCAAGTGAATTTACTTGCTTGGATTTGAACCCAGTTTATCGAATTGTGTTCTTTCCACTGAATCCTGATATTTGAGGGTTCAGGCCATTCAAGGTCTATTCAGCCTTCATTTTCCCTATGTCTTTTGCCTTTCTATTATGGTGATTGACCTGGTAGTCTTCTCATTTCTGCTTAGAGAATTTTTTTAAAAACCCAGGGATTATTATTTTTTGAATGGTTCTATGGTTTGCCTGGTTGCTCCATGAGGGCTCTAAGCCTTGGCTTTTTGACAGACCCCCAGCTTGATCCCTGGCTGGGGCCCAGTTCCACATACATCACCTGAGGGAAGCAAAGTACATTTGATAATCTGAATGTCAGTCGCATGGTACCCCCAGAGAAGGTGTTGAAATCCTCTTGGGCATGCCGGCTTTGCATGTGATTTTCTTCCAAAGAGATTTTGTTTTGCCAACTAAATTAAGACTATGACAGAGAACAGAGACTACCTCTTGCAGTTTAGTTCAATTAAGATTTCACATCAACAAATTAAAATGCATCCTCGTTGCCTGTAAGGCAAATCCGCCTGTGCCTTGGATAAGGCTCCAGCATTTGTTGCTTGGGCACCTAGCCGGAATAATCTGAGTTCAGTTGGGAGGACAGACTCACCTTGACAACTTGCTCATCTGTCTTAGTAGTGAAGGGTCCTGGTGAGGTCCTCATGGCCTGCTTCCTCTAAACCAAGGGTAGGGAACATTTTGCCCATACAACAAGGACCAAAAAGTCATTCAATTCATCACTGGAATTGCAAAGTTATGAAGGCGCTTTGATTGCAAGACTATAAAATCATAATAGCTAGCTAGCATGAAGGTTTGCATAGCCTTTTACATATATATAAAATGCTCATAATCTTCACAACAGTCCAGTGATATAGATGTTGTTATTATCCTCATTTTACAAATTAGGAAAATGAGACTTAGAGGGTCATACAGCAAGTAATATCTTAGGGAAGATTTGAATTCTAACTCCAGGACCAACTGTCTACCCATTGTGTATATCTTGTTGCCTTGCCTAAGGATACTACTCCAGAAAGTAAATCTTTTTTCTCTGTAAAATGAGAGGTGATACCATTTTTTTAAACAGTAGGAAGGTCAGGAAATAAACTCCATGAAGTCAGGAACTGTCTTTTTTATCTTTTTTATTTTTGTATCTTCTGAATCTTGGTATTGTCCCTTGTACCTATGATGTTCCCTGCACAATATGCCACAGAATCACAATATATCATAGTTGTAAGGAAACTCAGAGGTGATCTAGTCTAACTTGATTTTAAACTTGTCCCTAAGTAAGAATTCCTCTCCCCCTTCATAACATCCCTGAAAGTGGCCATCCATAGGCTACTTGGAGGACCACTTCCCGTCCTTCCAAACCTAGGGTTTAAAATAAAGAACACTATCCTGCTGGACAGTATTTGCTCCCATAGCACAGAATTCTTCTATTCCATTGCTACTCATTCTACCCCTGGGGCCAAGCAGAATGTATCTGGGCACTTCCACATAAAACTCTTCAAATATTTGAAGATAATTATTGTGTCTTTTCTTCAGCCTAAACATTCTTAGTTCCTTCTATGAATTTAGTAGACAGGTATTTCATAAATGTTTGTTGAACTGAATTAAACTGAATGTAAAAGTTGGGGGTGGAGGGTTTCCATCAAAATGATGATCACATGAATACTTCTAAATTTAGGTAAGAATTAAAACACTTTTAATATCAAACTGGAAACATTTATTCTTGGGGTAAAAGGGGAGAGTGTGTCTGTATGTAATAAAAACACATGTTTTAAAATACAATTTTTCTCATAAGGATAGCTAGGTGGCATAGTGGATAGAGCACTGGATTTTGGATCAGGAAGATTCATCATCATGAATTCAAATACAGCCTCAGACACTTCCTAGCTGTGTGACCCTGGACAAGTCACTTATCTCTGTTTTCCCCAGTCCTCCTTTGTAAAATGAGTTGGGGAAGGAATAAAATACCACTCCAGTATCTTTGCCAAGAAAACCCCAAATAGGATAACAGAGAACTGGGCTTGACTGAAGAATTACATTTATTATAATCTAGAGAGCATCATTTTTATTGTTTGTTTTTTAGAGATCAATATTACTAAATGAATTAGATATGTGCCTTTTTAGACTTTGGTAAACCTTGGGGATATATTTTTGTCTCCCTCCTTCCCTCTTTAGCTTCCCCTGTCATTCTTTTCTCCCCACCTAGTCATAATTTAGAACTGAGTTTTTTTTTAATTTAGACTAACCTCATTTTACAGATGAAGAAACTAAGGCCAGAGATTTTATGTCATTTGTCCAAAATTATAAGTGACATTATACTGATTGCCATAAACCCCAGAATACTGCAGAGTCTCTTCAGTGTGATCAATCCATCAATCCACATAAGAAAAAACATGTGGATGGAGAAGGTTTAACAGATTATACAACTTTGACAGGTACTGCCAATATTGAGCTGGGCTCATAATTGAAGAAGAGGAGGAGGAGGAGGAGGAAGAAAACTTTTAGAAAATTAAGCAATGTTTCAATGATTCTAGGTTTTCCCCTAATACACAAATTCATCTTTTTATAACATCAGTGTTCTTCTAGGATTGTTATTTAACTATGAATCATAAAAGACTTCAGGCAACCTCTGAAGAATCAAAACCATGTGTAACATACAGGTTACAGTATAGAGAACAGCAGTGGGCAAAAGTGGGCACTAGCATAGTAATTGAAATATAGTGAGATTGGCACTTTTGTGCTGGCCACCCCAAAAGGCAATGAGCAAAAAAACCCCCATTTTTGCTTCTAGGAAAAGTGGATCAGAGTTTGCCAGCCCTTTACAATCTTCCCACTCAACTCCAACCCTAGTTATTTGAATGGAACAAGAGATGTTTGATGGCAGTGGGTGGAGTTGAAGGCAATTCTCTCCCCAACCCCCGCAGCTTCAACTAGATCCTTTTCTGTTTGGAAAGAATATTCGCTGTGATGAGAATGAAAAGGAATTTTATTTCCTGACTATAACTCAGATGAGAGTTAGTTGAAGGAAATTAGAGGCTGCAAAAAAGCAGAGTTAGTTAAAATAAAAGACAATTTTATTTGAGATATACCATTCTTTGCTAGTTAGCTAGCTGGGTTTGGTGCCTCATAATCCTTAGCTCTATACTAAAAGAGCTTTAGCTTTCCCTTATCAGGTAGAGGCTTACTATCTTATACACTCCAATAGATGGTAGCAAAGACTAGACAATGTACCTGATGATTCTGAAGATCAGACAGATAGAAGAGACCAAATCAGTGTCATGAGTTCTAATCTTTAGTATGTCTTTTTGCAGCTTCCCTGAACAAATATAGTTCCTATGTGAGTGTTCTTCTTAAATATTTTCTGGTTATATTTGTTCACTACTTATGTGAACTTCATGCATGATCCTGGTCCCATTGTTCTTTTTATGTGAGCTCTCTTCCACTGATAGTAAACTGTTAAGAATATATCCCATATAGACATTTTGGTGGTAATGGTGGCTATTTTCTTTAATTTGTTCTGATGTTTAATTTAATGTCTTTTTCTTCTGAACTATTGTGTCCTCCAATTGATTGGTAGAAATAAACATACTAGTGGGGGCTCGTAAGTTATCATTTTTCTTAAACCTGTGGTAACGTTCTGGAAGGTCATGGTTAAGTTGTTTCCTGATAGGTGCAAGAATGACGATTTATGTATAAGAAGTAGCAGAAAGATATCATTCAGGAAATGTATACTTTGAAATGGCAGAGTGGTCATATGATGAGAGGTAGAGATCACAGATGGATAGCCTTAGTGTTATAATCATTCTTACTGAATATTTAAAAACTTAGAGGAAGATCTCCAGTATGTTAAATAAATTTTCTAAGAAGAATTGATGAGAAGACATAGACAAGATTGCCTAGGAGAAATAGTGCAAATGAATTGAAATCTGTATCACTGAAGGGATTAATCATATCAGTGAGATCACAAATTCATCAATAAACTTTTATTAAGCAATTGCTGTTTGCCAGGCTTTGTATCTCGGTGCATGAAAGAAGTGTCCATTTGTTGAATGGAATTTTATATTCTCTGTTTTTGTTTCAAAAGAGGATAGATTGTTTTATATTCCTCTCCCTCTTCAGTCAAACAACCAATAACATTAAATTGTTTATATGTTTAGTCCTTGAAAGATTTCTTTTTCCTTTTAATGTAAATTAGTGCCTATGGGGAAAAAAGGTTCCCTACCTGTGCTCTAAACTGAGGAGAATGTTCTCTTCTTTAATGTAAACTAAAAGGCCAATGGAAGTAAGGAGTTGGGTTTCCCATCACTCCAGTCTTCTCCTTTGTCTTTTGCATTGCTTTGCATGTGTTATACAGTCAGTCTGATCTTTTCATTTTAATTCAATGATCTTCTTTACTTTCCTGCTTTTTTTTCCTGCTCTGCTGCCTTCTTTCTTTATAGGTGTATGAAAGGAGAAATTCATATGAAAAAAAAGCATAAAACTGAGGAGTTATAAAGTCTGGCTAATGTCTTCAAAGCAACCCCCCCCAAAATCTTGGGGAGCCAGGAAAGAATGAAAAACCTTTGAGATCAATGGTCAAAAGGGTCCCCATCCTTGTAGATTTTTGACTTAGAGGTCTGGAATTTAAGCATATGGAAAACTCATCCATTTTTAGGAAAGTTTATGCTCTAAGGATTCTATGGAAATGACTTGCTTCTCTACAGCTAGTAAACAAAAGGGGTTTTCCATATTTATAGCATTCAATAACCATGTCCTCTGGTTCTTTGGAATCAAGTAACTGTCATTTTTAGAAAGCTATGAGCTTGAGAGAATGTGACTGAGACACCTTTCTGCTAGGCCTTTTACCAGACTCTCTTCCTGCCCCCTGCTCGTCTTTCCCATCAGAGATACTCCTGAAGGGGAAGCTGTCTTATGTATCTAGGGCTGGCTGATGTTCAGTAAAAATACAAACAGGAGGTGGCAGAATTATTATTTTTTTCCTGATAAAAAAAGACTGAATATATTTTCCTTACTTTCAGAGTGCTTTTAGATGGTACAGATAATTAAGCTCTGAGAATATAGTAATCCATTTCACACTGAGAGGACGATTTGAGGGACTTCTAACCAAAAACCCAAATTCCCAAGGAGCTAAAAACATGACCATTACCCAGAACAATAAGAAGCAGAATATTTATGGTAATAAGCTCAGTGAGGCCCCCAGCTATCTCTATGTGACTTGTCCCAATATGGAAGCAAATAACAATAATGGTGATGACAAGGATGAGAATGATGAGACCCTGTATACCTAGAGTACTGCTCTTCCTTATGTCTTAGAGCATTTTGTAGATACTCTCTTACCTAACTTCGAAGTCTCCTGGGGACGTAGGCACCAAAAATGTCTATATGAAAGAACCAACCCAGCCATTATCCTAAGTGATATCAATCCCTTGAATTTTGACCACTGAGTCATAACCCATATCCCTCCTTGATTCTTAGTCAATATGCAGATTAGTACAATGAGGGGAAAGAAATCACTTAATGGCATTCAGGAGACTAGATATAATCTTGAGCAATTTGCTTAAATTCTTCAGGCCTCAGTGTCCTCATATGTAAAATGGAGATGATGGTGTCATTCCCTGTTTACTTCACAGTATTGTTGTGAAGCTTCAATAAGATAATATTTTGAATAAGACAAGTACAGTTATCCCTTCCAATAGTAATCCATTTCACACTGAGAGGATGATTTGAGGGACCAAGGAACTAAAAACATGACCATTACCCAGAATAAGAAGAAGCAGAATATTTATGGTAATAAGCTCAGTGAGGCCCCCAGCTATCTCTATGTGACTTATCCCAATATGGAAGCAAATAATGATAATGGTGATGACAAGGATGAGAATGATTAGACCCTGTACACCTAGAGTACTATATACCTAGAGTACTAGGAGCATGGTGCCCCAGAAAATCCATGTAAATTTTTTTGGTCCTTTCATATCACAGAAGGAGTCTGAATTATTGTGGCATTAAAAGATAAAATATGTCGATGTTATACAATATTATACATATATATTTAACATTTCTGAGTTTCTAAACTTTTTCTGTGTCATCTGCTTCATGTATTGTTTGTGGCACTTCTGCAAAACTCCCCCCAAAGTTCCCATTTAATTTCTCATGCAGACTTGTGATATATCAAAACTGTGATGGGGAAAGTTGCAGTGTGGAATGGATAACGTGGAAATGTATGATGTACTGTAGCAATGTAAAGTATTATTTTAAGTCTAGTCTTATGAGTTCAAACTCAGATTGAAAGAAGAGCCAGTCACTAGACCATATGTATGAATCCCTGCCAGTCACATATTGGCTCAGAAAATCACATATTAACATTATTTGCCACTGTATTTTTATTTATTTTGTATTTCCCACTTATATTTTAATCTAATTCTTGCTCACTATGGAATGTTATAGGCTGCAATGTACACTGTGTTTGTCACCTCTAGTCAAGAGTACCTTAAATACTGAGTCAATGTGAGACCAAGGGTTCTAGCTCACTGAAAGCCTCCAATCCTTTTGCACAGGCAAAACCCAGGTATCTGCATGATATCAGGAAAAAAAAAAGGAAGCCATCAAGTGAAAACTAGAAATTATAGCCTAGTCTATTACCCTCTTCAGTGACAGAGCCACAAAAACCCCTCTCTGTGAACTGCATCAGCTCTGCAAGGGGGCTATGAGCATGCAAGGATCTTCCTTTGTCTATCATTCCTTCATCCAGCCTGCATGAAATGCATGCTCTAAGTAAAGCTTCATACAGATATGAGCAAGGATGCTCACTCTGGTTTGCTGCAGTGGGACCAGGCTGCAGCTTCCCAGTGAAGCAAGAAGCCCCAGTGGGGCCGCCTGAAGAACTGGGACTGGAACAAGATGCCTCCCAGGGGGAGCTTGGGAAAGCCAGTTTCAAGTTTCTTTTCTTTTTTACATTTCCACCACCTTAAAGAGACCTTTCCTGATTCCCCCATTCATTAGTTATCCTTCCTACAATCACTTTATATTTATTCTGAACATGTTCTGTCTGTCAAGTCTTGCCCTGACCCATCCTCTCTGGGTGTCCCTGGATTGATCCTTCAGACAACTCTCTGAGACAATAAATTACAGAGAACATGCTTATTTGCATCAGTAGAAGTTTCCTCATCCAAGAATTCCCTATGCCATAGAACTATCTAGTTCCTTTCCATTTATACTTTATTTGTCTGTGAACATGTTCATTTCTCCTGTAGAACTTTTTTCTTCTCTTCTCTCTACCCCCTCTTCCCTCCCTTCCTCTCTTCCTTTCTTTCTTCTTTCCTTTCTTCCTTCCTTTTTCCTTCCTTTTCTCCTTCTCCACACCTCTCTCTCTTTCTCCCTCCTCTTTATTCTTCCCCCCCATCCCATGTTCCTCCCTCCTCCTCATGTTCCTTCCCCCACCATCCATTTAAGGGGCAACTCACAGATCAATCTCATTAACCATCTGTGTGGAGTTTTGACCTGTTCCTTTTCTGACCTTGGCTGGTTTACCCTTCCTTAGGTAACCTGGTGCCCCTTCCCCTTAGGTTCTCTATATTCACACTTTAAATCAGCTTTAGTCCTAAAGATCCACTAATTTCAGCCTCCCTAGTAGCTGGGATTCCAGAATTTTACTATTCACACTAAGCCCAGAGTTGGTGGTTATTTACATAAGTGGAAGGAATAGCCACCCCAATGAAGGAAATACTAATTTCCATAAAATTTCTGCATTTCAGCTGTTGGAAGAAACTTCCAAGGTTAGTTAACTAATCTGTCTTGGAAAAAGAATCCTCCCACTAAAAGATGCTCATTGAATCATCATCCCACTTTTGCTTGAAAACCTTCATTGAAAGGGAATTCATTCCCTGTCAAGGCATATTTCATTTTGGGATCATTACAAACGGTTAGGAGGTTTCTTTTCTATTAAATTTGAATCATTTCAACCTATTACTGTCCCCTGAGCCCAAGCAGGACAAGTCCAATTCCCCTTCTTATTAAAAATTCATAAATTATAAGAAGATAATTATCAAATAGCCCCTGAGTCTTCTCTTCTTCACGAGCAACCTCTCCAGTTCCTTCCACCATTCTTTGCATGGTATGATCTCAAGTTCCTTCACCCTTTTGGTCACCTTCCTTGAATGTCCTTTAGCTTGTCACATTCCTTCCTAAAATAGGGCACCCAGAATTGAGGACAATACTCTAGAGAAGGTCTGCCCATAGCAAAGTGTAGCAATTATTTATTTATTTCTGTTTAAATTCCGGTTTTCTCTCTGTTTACTGTGTTAGGAATGACCCCAAATCAGATGTGACCCTTTCCCTGCCTAGAGGGAGTTAGATGAGAAGGCTGGGCTAGTTGTCCAAGTCTATTACACTCCCCATTACTCAGGCATATTCCTCTGAGCTCTACCATTTGTTCCTATTATTTTGTTTTAATGCATTTATTTGTATTAGGCCAGTCTCCAGCTTGGTCCAGTCAAAAGGGAATGGGGGGGGGGCAGAGAGGGAAGACTGGAGGGATCACAGAGAAATGGAGGAAAAAAACTACCCGGAAGGCCCAGGCTGACCTAACCATGACTTTAATAAGAATCAAATTTACTCTAACTTAGTTTTCCATAGTCAGCATTTTTTGATAGAAATAATTTGTAATTACCAAACTTCAGTGAGGCCAGAAGATATCTTATTGAAGACTCTGATGTGATTAGGCTAAGATCTAGAAATGCAGTTTTAATGGTTCTTATTCCCTCTGCTGCCAATATCCCTAGATTAGGTCAGCCTCCCTCCCTGGTCCAAGAGATTCTGGGACATAAAGACTTGGGTACAACTGGGGCTTCATTGATGCTGGTTAAGAATCATAAACATAACTGCTGTTTCTATGGAGCTTTAAGGCTAGCACAGAGTCACCTGAAATGAGAATAAATTATTCCCATTTTACAGATGAGAAAGCTGAGATTCTGAGAAACGAATTGTTTGCCCCATGTCACACAGACAGAAAGTCAGAGCCAGGGTTCAAATTGAGATCTTCCTACCCCTTCCTTCCCCCCCACCCCCGCACTGTGAAATACTAGCTAATTTTAGCTTTGTAGCTCCAGCACTTAGCATAGGGCCATATGCATTCATAATATGTGCTTAAGAAATGTTTCTTGAATTTCATGAAAAAGAGCCAGGGTGGGGCTTAGCCTAGCCCAGAAAAACTGAAGGAGTCCCAGAAAAAAAGATTTAGAAATGTGAAATCCTAGAGGTGATGGAATTGGAACATGTGCTTTAGTACTCTGATGATGAGAAAGGGGTTTCAGTATCTTACTAAAAGCACGGGCCTAATCCCATGCTTCCCCCAACCCATAATGAGGGGACTGCCTTAAAGAAGGCTGGTCACCAAATCAAGAACAGCTTAATTAATAGTCTTTAAAAAGAGTGATTCTGCTACTGGTGTTTTCTGTTTTCCACCTGTCAAATGTGTGGATTCTTCCAGACTCTTTCTTGATTTCACCTTCCTCTTCCTTCCTAGCCCCCTGCACAAACGCTGCCTAGGAGAGCCAAAAGCTAAACCTTGGGCCTCTAATTGCTACTTCTACTCTTTTTTTCTTTTTTTTCTTTTCTTTTTAATTTATTTTATTTTCAATTCGTGGAACAAAACAAGCATTTCTATAACACAGTACAATAAAAAAGATGATTGCTCATGAAATTGCAAATCTACTATGTACAACCTACTATTCCCTTCAAACATACAACAAAGTTATCTTGTAAAATTATTCCCCCCCTTTTTTCTTCCTTTCCCTCTTCCCTGCTCTAGATATGACTACCATTAGACATATATATGTATACACGAACAAAAATATTTATTTATTTGTATGTAAAGACTAAATACTTCTTAAGAGATTAATTTTTGACAATGGGTTTGAGAATGCATTTCTTGGGTTTTCCTGTTAGAGCTCTCCAGCAGCATCAGGAGTTTTTAAAACTCTATCCTTATAGGAAAAGATGACCACTGACAAGAGAATGAGTTCATGCCATACTCTGGCTTGCCAGGAGACATAGGCATTATACAGGTTGTTTGAATAGTGTGCAGTGGAGACAAGGTAAAACATTTTTTCAATGATTCCTTTTATTGTTTCACTGCTTAATGTTCTAATTGTCTACTGCCTATGAAAGTATAATAGAAGTTATTTTCTTTATTGTGATTTGTCCTTTTCAATGATTGCTTATGAATTAAAGTATCTTTTTTTTTATGGAGGAAATAAATAGCTGTCCTATACTTGTTCTCTCTTATGTACTGAATACCTTCATACTTCCTCTGGGGAGATCAGAGACATGAGCTAAAAACTAAGCTTTCATTGAGTAATTTTCCCTGGGAAAATAAAGAAATAAGAAATAGTCTTACCTCTCTCTTTAGAAGAGAAGTTTCTCCATTTCTGAACCTGGATGTGTATATGTGTGAATTCAGAACTAGGACCTCTTCATGGGAAAATTCATACCAGATCCTCCCACCCATCAGTTACAAAAGACTTCAGAAAATGTCTGCAGAAAAGAGACCTTTTTTTTGTTTGTTTGTTTTTAGGTTTTTTTGCAAGGCAAATAGGGTTAAGTGGCTTGCCCAAGGCCACACAGCTAGGTAACTATTAAGTGTCTGAGACCAGATTTGAACCTAGGTTCTCCTGACTCCAAGGCCAGTGCTCTATCCACTGCACCACCTAGCCCCCCGAAAAGAGACCTTTTCAAAGAAACTAGAAATTTCATTTTCATATCAATACATCACACTGTGGGGTAGGAGTTGGTTGAGTTTCTGTTGCCCCATTTTATAGAAAGTAGAAACTGAGACCCATCAAAGGGAAAGCATTAGGCAAGATGTCTCTCAGAAAGTATATTTAACATCTTAGATTATGAATTCTTTTCAGACTATAGCAAAATGTGACTATCCCTCCAGTGATCATCAAGCCTCTCCACCTTCCAACCATGGTCATTATCCTGGAAAACAACCATTGATAAGATGTTTTTGCAGATGCTACAGCCCCATTTCATCAGCAGCCACAGGTATCAAAGACTGGAAAAACAATTTTTACCACTAAAGTCCTTAGTGCTGTCAGATGTTCAACATCAGAAATGGAAATGATATTTTTCATAGAAATGACATTAAAGCAGATGGATTATCCCTTGCTTTGTCACTGTATGCTAAGGATTATGGAACTCTTCTACCTGATTTACAACTGAAACTTATACATGTTGTCTCTCCCATTAGAATATGAACTCAAGAGCAGGGATTGTCTTTTCAATTTGCATTCCAAATACTTAGCACAAAATAAGAATGTAATGAATGCTTTTTTTTCATTCATTCATTCATGTATTATCCATTTCAATACAATCAAATTCAAAAAGCTTTATTAAGTAAAAGGCTTGATGGATAGAGGTCAGGAAGACCTGCATTCAAATCCCACCTCAGATATATTCTAGCTGTATGACCTCAGATAAATCACTTAATCTTGGTTTGACTCAGTTTTATGAGAATAATAGTAGCAGCTGCCTCCCAGGATTATTATTATGAGGATCAAATGATATAATATTTGTAACTGCTTAATCCTTCCCCCCCTTTCTCTTCCCCCTTCTTTAAGTGTGCAATGTATTATGCTGGGAAAACAAAATCAAAATAACAGTTTCTGACTTCAAAAGCTTACGCTCTACAACATGCAAAAAGATAAATGCCCATATGATAGTTTGAGGAGGAAGGAAAGCTGTGTTAGATAACTCATGGTCTCACTTTTAATGGAAGTAGGGAGGTACCAGAACTTGGTTCCACTTGCCCCTCCTCCCCACCAGCTTAGCCTTAACCCAGCAGAACAGTATAGGAGATATTAATCATGACTTAATGAGAAAATCTCAAATCTACCATACCTCCCAATATTACCTCCAACCTCACCAGAATCTTACCTACCTTATCTTTGACATTTTTCCTGAACCTTGCTGCCATTTACTTGATGTAAGCTCCTTGAAGGCAAGGTTTTTTTTCTTTTTTCTCATTGTATTTCCAGTATATAGTGCAGTCACCATGAAGGTAATAGGCACTTAAATAAATACTTCTTGAACTGATGGGGGAAAAACAGAGAAATTGAGAGAGGAAGAAGAAAAGAAACTGAAGGACAAAGGGGAAATTCTTGAAAATGTAGTCCCCAAACTGTTATAAGCCCATCTTTGCCAAGAGGACCTCAAGGTATACTTTGTGATCTGCATCCTCTGAAGTTTCTTCCTAAACATAATAATCTTTTTCTTCTACAAATAGTACTAAATCTTTTGCAGTTCTCTTTGTCTGCTTTACATATGCACACAGGACTTGTCTCCCCAACTAATTTGTATTCTTCCCATGCAAGAATTATATATATATATATGTATATATATATATATATATATATATATATATATATGTTTCTATTGATATACCCCTCCCCTATCAGAACCTAGTTGGTATAGTGTTTGTATGCTCAACACATAGCATTTGATGTATATTTTTGCATATGAGGATTTATCATATTTACTTAGTAGATTATTCTAATAATTAAGATACCCAATAAAGAAATCAGAATTTTAATATCTGGAGTTGTCCCAGAGGGAACTGGACTACCTGGTAGACTAGTGGTTCTCCCAAAACCAAAGGGGAAACTATTCCTTAGAGGTATCCTAGACGGGATTCCTGGTTGCAGGAATTGGTTGAATTGTATGCCTCCAAGAACCTTTCAAACTTTGAAATTCTGTGATTTTAAATGAGTAAATGAATGAGTACTATAGGACAGGAAGGGACAAGAATAATATCAGACTTGTGCCATTTTTCTGGAATAACATTACTAGCCATGGATGAACAGGGAGGGAAGGACCATTTGTCAGAATGCATCCGAGGTGCTATTTTAACAACATGGCTCCTTAGCACAGTGATGCCTCTTACATCCAGTGCCTTAATCTCTCACTGAAGCTGTTAGATTTGCTCAATTGTTAAAGGCAAAATTGCAGCTGAAGTTAATTTATGTTAATTTTCTCTTTTCTGGTCCATTAACTTTTGTGATGGTAATATATCTTACATGGAATTTCCTTAGCCTGAGATGCTGCAATGTTGGCGTGGGGTTGCTGGTGAAAAGCCCAGCATGGAGACCCCCAGTTGCCCTTGACTTTTTTTCATGACAACTCTGATCAGAGTCTTTGCAAATCTGGAGAGAGGTTTTTTTTTTCCCCAGAGCCCAGTTTCCCAAAATCGTCCCTAGAGGTCCATGCCCTTTTTTTTATGCTAAGGGAAAATATATGGGATAAATTTGGGACTCCTGAAATTAGGGTGATGATATTGAAGGCAACCACTTGATAGTCTCCCATTTGGGGAGCTAAGATGGTTGAAATGGGGGTCTCTATGTAATTTCTTAAGGCTTCTTCCTTTCTCCTGCTCTCTGTCATTATTATTCTAGCCTTCCCAAACTAATTATGTAAAGAATATTAAGTATTTTTTTTTTTAGTTTTTGCAAGGCAATGGGGTTAAGTGGCTTGCCCAAGGTCACACAGCTAGGCAATTATTAAGTATCTGAGGTCGGATTTGAACTCAGGTACTCCTGAATCCAAGGCCGGTGCTCTATCCACTGCATCACCTAGCCACCCCAAGTATTAAGTATTATTAATTAAATAAGCATATACTTGGGCAACAAGAGAAGAGAATTGCTGCAATTTTTGGGGGGGTGGAAGATGAGGAGAGAAAAGAACAGAGTCCTGATTCATAATAAAAGTTAAGATCCATCTCCAAATTGGGTAAAAATGCCTTCAAAACTAAAGAGTCTTTCTAGATAAACCCCTACCCTATATCATGATTCTGCAGCCAGAAAATTCAAACTTGACATAAACTGATTTCCCTCCTTTAAGCTAGACTTGATCAGATCCTTTAATGGTCACATTTATTTTTTTTCCTTGCAAGTTCTAAGTTTCTAATTTCTTTTGAAGGTAAAATGTTCTCCTTTTTCAGTGTAGGAAGAATATCAAGGTTTACATTGACCTAAATACAGTATAAAAATTACTGGTTTGTATAACTAATAAAAGCAGGGATGTACTAACCAAAGAGGATCATGAGACTGAAAAGGAACTTGTTACTCCCAGATCCAACACTGATCTTTGGGAGAAAGGAGGATTCCATAAAATGAGTTTTGAGTATGCATATACATAATCAGGAGGTTGCTGCTGTTCATTCATTTCAGTTGTATCTAACTGTTCCTTTCCCCATTTGGAGTTTTCTTGGCACAGATACTGGAGTGGTTTGCTATTTCTTTCTCCAACTCCAGATGAAAAACTAAGACAAACTAAATTAAGTGACCTGGCCAAGGTCACACAGTTAAGAAATGTCTGAGATCAGATTTGAACTCAGGAAGATGAGTCTTTCTAACATCAGGTCTGGCCCTCTATCCACTATATCACCTACCTGCTCAGAAGATTGACATTTGAGTTAATAATTGCTGCCCTATCAGGAGGGAGGTTAAAAGGAATTTTCTAACTACAAGTCAGAAAATTGTTTGAGATTAAATACCTTGAGTTCACATAAGTAGAAAGTACTCAAAGGATTATATTTAATCTTTGCCTAGAACATTCTGATGGCTTTTGAGGACAATCTAGCTTGTTGCAATGGCTCATAAACCTTGGTTATGTGTGCTAAAATGACTATAGCCTTCTCTTCCAAGGAGAGGCTTTCTGGTTACTACTCTCTAGCAAATGGAAGTAAAAAGAAGATGGCTCTAGAAAACTAAATAGCTAAAGGTCTTTGGGTGGTAGCAGAAAGCATTTAGGTGAGGATAAATTGAATAGAGATGCTCAGTAAAGAAAATATGATCAGTAGAGAGTGGAGATATGATACTTAGCAGAGAACAAAGAGAAGAAATCAATAGAGGCTCATCATAAAAGGCTCTGCAGCATAAAAGGTTTCAGATACTCTTTTTTTTTTTGCAAGGCAAAGGAGGTTAAGCGTCTTGCCCAAGGCCACACAGCTAGGTAATTATCAAGTGTCTGAGAATGGATTTGAACCCAGGTACTCCTGACTCCAGGGCCGGTGTGAGATACTCTTACCACATGTATACCCTGCTGGATGTCTTTTCATATCACTTAATATTGTTTGATTACATGTCTTATAAGGCTATATTTTCAGCAATTTCACTCATACTCCTTTCCCACTGGATCATGGTAGGGAAGAAGAATACTTCTTGCTTCCCATTGCCACTTCCAGACTTTCTCACTTTCACTATTTCAGTAACCTTTTTTTCTTTTAGGAGTTGATTCAATTCATTTTTACCACTCAATCAAGAATCTGGTAACTGTTAGTTACTGACCTCCAGGTCACTTACTTTATTTTCTCAATGAGTTCAGTGTCTGGTTCACAGCCTTTCTTTTCTCCCCAAATCCTGCCTTCATATTAAGAGATTTCAACATATACAGAGATATTCCCTCAAATACTCTAATATTCCAAGTCTGAAATTATACATTTTTTATGACTTACTCTTCCACACCAACTCAGAAAAGGTCATACCTAAATCTTATCATAAAGGCAACTGAAGCAGACATTGTGAAAGACCTAGAGCTTGGTCAGACATGAAAAATGCCAAAGTCATTTACTGCATCCTAGTCTATTGCCAATCATCTTTTTTTTTTTAGGTTTTTGCAAGGCAAATGGGGTTAAGTGGCTTGCCCAAGGCCACACAGCTAGGTAATTATTAAGTGTCTGAGACTGTATTTGAACCCAGGTACTCCTGACTCCAAGGCTGGCACTTTATTCCCTATGCCACCTAGCCGCCCATATTGCCAATCATCTTGACTTTTGTCCTGTCCCTGGTCTTCTATGACTCTGGAAGAGAGAATGAGGTTTACAATTTAGATCTGATTCAAGAAATCACCCTTGATGTCCTTGGGCCTCTTTAAAAGGAAAGGAGGAATAGCAGTCCATCTTCTAACCTTACCATTCAATAGGAACTGATCTTCCAAAAGTTACCACTGATTTCTTATTTGCCAGATCTAATGATTTTTTCTTCAATCTTCATCCTCCTTGACTTCTCTGCAGCCTTTTTAAATGGTTCTTCCTCTACTTTCCTGACTTCTCCCTCTCAGTTTCCTTTTCTAGATCTTCCAGATCAAACTCATCCATAGATATCCAAGTCTTATACCTTACTCCCCTCCACATATTCCATGATCTAGTGGTATTGGTTTCCTTGATATTCTTCCCAAAAGATACTCTATCTTCTAATTCAATGCATTTTCATCAGTTATTCACCAAGCCTGGAATGCTCTCTCTCATTTCAGCTCTATTTCTTGGATTCCCTGACTTCCTTCAAGACCCAGATAAAGATTCTTCTCCAAGAATCTTTTCCAGTCCTTCAGTCCTTCTCTGTAAGACTGACTCCAATTTATCCTTACTTATCTTGTTTGTAGATATTTGTCAACATACTGACTCCCCATGAACTTATGAGAGCAAGGACTAATTTTTTTGCCTTTCTTTTTATCCCTGGTGCTTAACACATTATCTGACACATACATAGTGGGAGCTTAATAAATGTTTGTTGACTTTTACTTTGAGTTAATGCATCTTCTGATAAACTTGTAAAAGGAAATATACTTGTTAGGGTTCATGAGCTATGGCTTTGAGTATGTGGTGACCTACAAGGAGACTTAAACCTGAGATGATTTTTCGGGGGGGGGCATGTGAATGGAGATTTAGATGCTACAGTAAAACTTTGTAAATTGAAAATATGCTGTAAATAGAAGATGTCCTCTAAGTTACAGAGAACTAAGATAATTCTACTTTTTTAAAGGTTAATTAGTAAAATATAACCCTGTTTTCTGATATTTGGTGCTTTTTTAAAAAACCTGAAAAGTCTTTGGAAAGTGGAGAGAGAGTAGATGGTACTAGCTGGAGAAAACTAGTAAGGATACTGAGCCGAGAGGAACATGTGGAAAGATAGGAATATATTTTTGTGAGGGAGAATAGCAAGTCTCTGTTTGACTATTGAAAAATTACCTTTGAGCTATTTGAAGACCCCATTCAAATTTAGTAGGAAGGACTATCAAATTTATTTACTGGTCAATACCAGCTTCCTTCTGGGATTTGACTCTGTTGATATTCCCTTGTTTGACAGTAAGAGCTCCAGGGGAGGACTTGTGGTGATAATTTGGTCTCTGATCATGATTCAGTAGCAATTTATTTAAAGTTGACAATAGAGTTCCTGTCTTTTAAAAGGAGATTTCATGTACCTGAATCACTGCAAGATGATTTTTTTCCCTTGATAAAAAAATAGTTGTTTCACACTTATTATAGCACCTGGCACCTGACAGCCTCCAAGGACTTTATAAAGACTAATGAAATGAAATTCCCAGCAACATTATAAGTAGAGAAGAGAGGGGAAATAAGACTATATCCCATTTATTTCTCCCTTCCTGGAGACAAAGGAATATGTCTCAGCCTGTTCTGGGCCAAAGCCCCAAATGAGTCTGATTTCATTTCACCAAAGAAAGCTCTTGGCTCCAAACCTCTGGAGACACAAGTCCTTCGTGAAAACTAGGTCATTATGAAATTACCTACAGAGGGCTCCTTGGAAGACCAGCATTCATACCCAGGAGTTCTTGTTCCCAGAATCACACTCTGAACATCAAATGAGAAAACCAGTTAGGAAAAATTGAGCCTAATCAGATCTCAGATGAGTAATCCTAGGAAACTATAATGCATTGAGGGTGGAGGGACAGGCGGTGTTACACTTCTGGCACATTTAGTTTGAGGATAGGGCAGCTGCTATATACAGGGACTCAGATGAGGATAAAAAAGAACCTGATTAATACCCTGCTCCTAAACCAAATTTTGCCCCTCTCATACCAGACCCTTGACTTTCCCATACTCTTCAGGAGGGGAAGAAGAAGGGAAAAGAAGAGGAAAGTAAGAGGAAGAAAGACAAAGAGACATTAGGATGAAAGGGCAATTGGTAGGAACTGGAACCATCTCTACTTACTCCCTCCCTCCTGAGGCCCTGAACTTTCAAATCCTGGAAACTGTTGTTTCCAAACCAAACCATGGACGAGGACAATGGGAAGGCCCTCTGGGTTCTTTGTATACATGTAGTGTATCACCCAAGGAAGAACTGGTGCAACTTAGATGGAAAACACAGCCCAGCAGGGGCAGAGAGACATTAATGAGGGGAGGAGAAGGACCAGTGACAACCTGGAGCCCCCTTAGGGTATACCAATTCTAGATTTTAAAACCAACTGTAACCTTTTTGGGTCCAAACTCCATTTACTCTTGACAAACATTCGACATTGGTTCACAAATAGAGGAGAAGCTTTAACAGCCTCAGAGAAAAGCATCTCACGCATCAAACCTCTCTCAGAGCCACAGGGGAATGAGGTGAGTATAAATGAATCAGGAACTTGCCGCTTCTCTTCCCCTTGAACTGTATAAGGGATTATAAATTAAGGGAGAAAACTGCTGGGGGAAAAGAAAAATGTACTTGGTGTTTCAGCCAGCTCTGAAGCCTTGAAAGGCGGCACCAGGCATCAAGTCTTAACTGAGAGAGCTCAATTTGCACAGTTTTCTCCAACCCTGCAGAGAGAAGTTAGCAAGCAGACTAGCAATGGGAGAAGCCTGAAAGAGGGATGGGGGCCTCCACAAGACAGTTTTGGGGAAAAGAGTAGGATATTATATCACAATAGATAACTTCTTTTAGTGCTTATTATAAGCCAAACCTTTCCAATGCTCTTGTTTCATACTCACAACAACCCAGAGAGAGATGTCATTATTATCTTCATTTTACAATTGAGGAAATCAAGGAAGACCTAGGTTTAAGTGATTTGCCCATGGTCACCCAGATAGGAAGTGTCTGAGGCCAGATTTGAACTCAGAAGATGATCAACTGTGAGTGACTTAAATGATCCCCCAAAATTCTGAAAGAATTAGGATGAAAAATGCTATCCAACCCCAGAGAAAAAAATGATGAGATCTGAATACGGATTTTTTTAGAGGGAGTGTGTGTGTGATCTATGTTTTCTTTCTTTTTTTAATTAATTTTTATTAAAGATTTTATTTGAGTTTTACAATTTCCCCCCATCTTACTTCCCTCCCCAACCCCCACCCCCACAAAAAGCAATCTGTCAGTCTTTACTTTGTTTCCATGTTGTACCTTGATCCAAATTGGGTGTGATGAGAAAGAAATCATATCCTTAGAGAAGAGACAAGAAGTCTAAGAGGTAACAAGATCAGACAATAAGATATCTGTTTTTTTCTAAATTAAGGGGAATAGTCCTTGAACTTTGTTCAAACTCCACAGCTCTTTATCTGGATACAGATGGCACTCTCCTTTGCAGACAGCCCAAAATTGTTCCCCATTGTTGCACTGATGGAATGCGCAAGTCCTTCAAGGTTGAACATCACTCCCATGTTGCTGTTAGGGTGTACAGTGTTTTTCTGGTTCTGCTCATCTCACTCAGCATCAGTTCATGCAAATCCCTCCAGGCTTCCCTGAAATCCCATCCTTCCTGGTTTCTAATAGAACAATAGTGTTCCATGACATACATATACCACAGTTTGCTAAGCCATTCCCCAATTGAAGGACATTTACTTTATTTCCAATTCTTTGCCACCACAAACAGGGCTGCTATAAATATTTTTGTACAAGTAATGTTTTTACCCTTTTTCATCATCTCTTCAGGGTATAGACCCAGTAGTGGTATTGCTGGGTCAAAGGGTATGCACATTTTTGTTGCCCTTTGGGTGTAGTTCCAAATTTCTCTCCAGAAAGGTTGGATGAGTTCACAGCTCCACCAACAGTGTAATAGTGTCCCAGATTTCCCACAACCCTTCCAACAATGATCATTATCCTTTCTGGTCATATTGGCCAATCTGAGAGTTGTGAGGTGGTACCTCAGAGAAGCTTTAATTTGCATTTCTCTAATAATTAATGATGTAGAGCATTTTTTCATATGGCTATGAATTGCTTTGATCTCCTCATCTGTAAATTGCCTTTGCATATCCTTTGACCATTTGTCAATTGGGGAATGGCTTTTTGTTTTAAAAATATGACTCAGTTCTCTGTATATTTTAGAAATGAGTCCTTTGTCAGAATCATTAGTTGTAAAGATTGTTTCCCAATTTACTACATTTCTTTTGATCTTGGTTACAGTGGTTTTATCTGTGCAAAAGCTTTTTAATTTAATGTAATCAAAATCATCTAATTGGTTTTTGGTGGTGTTCTCCAACTCCTCCTTAGTCATAAACTGCTCCCCTTTCCATAGATCTGACAGGTAAACTAGTCCTTGATCTTCTAATTTGCTTGTAGTATTGTTTTTTTATGTCTAAGTCCTGTAACCATTTGGATCTTATCTTGGTAAAGGGTGTTAGGTGTTGGTCTAATCTAAGTTTCTTCCATACTAACTTCCAATTAACCCAGCAGTTTTTATCAAAGAGAGTTTTTATCCCAATGGCTGGACTCTTGGGGTTTATCAAACAGCAGATTACTATAATCATCTCCTGCTTTTACACTTAGTCTATTCCACTGGTCCACCACTCTATTTCTTAGCCAATACCAAACAGTTTTGATGACTGATGCTTTATAATATAATTTTAGATCAGGTAGGGCTAAACCACCTTCTTTTTTCTTTTTTTTGCAAGGCAAATGGGGTTAAGTGGCTTGCCCAAGGCCACACAGCTAGGTAATTATTAAGTGTCTAAGACCAGATTTGAACCCAGGTACTCCTGACTCCAAGGGCTGATGCTTTATCCACTGCACCACCTAGCTGCCCCTTAAGCCACCTTCTTTTGCACTTTTTTCATTAAGCTCCTGGCAATTCTTGACTTTTTATTTCTCCATATGAATTTACTTACAATTTTTTCTAACTCATTAAAGTAATTTTTTGTAATTTTGATTGGTAGGGCACTAAACAGATAGTTTAGTTTTGGTAGAATTGTCAGTTTTATTAGCTCTACCTATCCATGGCTATGTTTTCTTTCACATGACTACATATATATGTATATATATATATATATATATATATATATATATATATATATAAAAGCTCTATTGATTGAATTTCTTGCCTTCTCAATACAGGGGGGTTGAGAATGGTGGAAAGGAGAGAATTTGAAACTCAGAGTTTTGAAAACGAACATTAAAAATTTTTTCTGCATGTAACTGGGGAAAATAAAATACTGAATTAAAAAAAATTGAACTCAGGTCATCCTGAGATTTAAAAACTTGGTGTGACTAGTTCTTCATAAAATCAAAGCTCTAGAGATGGAAGAGACCTTAGCAGTTGTGATCTGATCCAACCCCTTGTTTTAGTTAGTGCCCTATACCACTCTACCATCCTGACTTTCATGTTTGGTGTCTTAATGAAAACCTAATTTCCCCATCTTCTGGTCTCTTCTTTATGTCCTAGTTTTTTCCCTGCCAATGACCAAAGTAGAAGTAAAACTTGGGAGACTGGAGTCATTTTCTTCGAACTCAAAAGAGGATCTATCTGCCAATATACACAGTCTAATAATGGTAATTCCTTTAGATGATTGAAGCAGGGGTTATATCTGTGATTTGCTTGAAAAAGCATGGACTCTCATCCTAGGTCAGACCCACCCATAAAATATGAATAATATGAAAATTGCTGAGGGGACAAATATAACATACTAGGCAGAAATGTTCTAGATGGAGAATTATATATCAAAGATAATGTTGATAAAAGAAAAGTCATTTTATATACTGAAACGTTTTTTGCAACCCAATTTGTATGAGCAAAGAACTGAAAACAAAGAAGATCCTCATCAGTAAGGGAATGGCTAAACAAATTGTGGTACATGAATGTATTGGAATATTACTGTACTGTAAGAGGGGATGAATGTGATGAATACAGTGAAGCATACAATGATCTATACAAACTGATTCAAGAGTGAAGTTAACAGGGCAAAGAAAACAATATACATAATTACTGCAACAATATAAACTAAAAGAATAACCACCAAAAAATGTCCAAAGGGACGATTTTAAAAATACAAAGAAAAAGCATGGATCCAAGGAAGAGGTAGGAGAAGACGTCTCTACCCCAATTCTTTGCAGAGGCAGGAGGTCTATGAATGTGGTACAAGGCAAATTTCTCAAACTTTTGTGATGTGTTCATCAGTTTTGATGTTTTCCTTTTTTTTTTGTCTTTAAAAATATTGTTGTTATATAGAATGGCTCTCTGGGAGTGGAAGTGGAAAATCTTTTCTGGGGAGAAGATTGATTGATGATACTTAAAATAATGCAAAAGACATCCACAAAAATTTATTTAAAAAAAGATATAGGAGGTAAACATTCAGGCAGTGGTATTAGTTCAAAGAGAGGAAGGATGAGCAACTGAAATTGTTCTCTATTCCTGGACTTGACTTTGAAAGAAAAGGGAACAATTATTTATTAAGCTCCTACAATGTGCCAGACACTATGATAAATGCTTTATAAATATTATCTTGATAGACCCTCACAACAACTCAGTGAGGTAGGCACTATTTATTATTATTTCCCATCTTATAATTGAGGAAACTGGGGCTGATAGATTGCCTAAGGTCACAGCTATTAAGTTTTTGAAGTCATATTTGAACTCAGGTCTCCAGGCTCAGTTCTCTATCCACCAGGCCACCTTGCTGCCTTGATTCAACTATTCCACTCTGTTAGAGAACAGTTAACAAAAACCATTGAATCCTTCACAACCCAGAAAGTATTTAAAGAGTAGAATTGAAGTATCCAGGCAACAATGGAGTAAAGATCAAGGGAAAGCAGCTGGAGGAACGATCAATGTCCTGAGCACCAAGTTCTCATTTTTGACTTGCTATTGATCCTTTGGAAGTCTGTAAGGGGAAAATCAGACAGAGGTTGCCTAAGCCATCCATGGAGAAGCAGATTGGGGATACTTGCCTCCTCCTGGGGTGGAAAGATTGATGAGATTTCTGTCCAAATGCCTCTTCTGTGTCTTAGAATTCAGTAAGTGTTTACAGATTAATTTTAGACTTTTTGGTTTTAGGAGGAGCAGTGGTTGTATATCCCTCACAGTTCCATATATGTTTGGTTATTTACTTCATACGTCATGAGTAAAGCATGGTATGCAGTCAAACTTTGCTTGTATGATTAACTCTATTATGCTCTGCTCAAATCTCCAGGGTCCATTGATATGCAACCTGAAAGAAAGGTAAAGGGCAGAATTCCCTGATAGGTGCAAGCCAAGCTAAGAATTTAATTGGATAAATTCACACTGACTTTACTCCCTACCTACACTAAGGAGAATTGCACTTTTAACCATAAAAGGGTCAGAGCTGAGGTCTAGAAATAGAAACTCTCTGAGAATCATAAAAAGTTTGGCATTTCTTCTGAAGGCACTTTGGTGATGGGATAAATGCATTACTGCTGAGATTCCTAACACTGGGACGCATCGGTAAAAAACAAAAAAACAAAGACCAGGTAACCTGGTGGGACTACCCCTTAGTGGTTAAATTAGAATAGGGCAAAGACAAAAGTAAAGCAGACCCTGCTTTCAATGAGCTTAAAGTCTAAAAATATAATTACATATTTTTTAAAAAAGTCATTTAAGGTCTTTTGTTTTTATATCATAGTCATTTCTATATAGAGTTCCTCTACCTCCCATTCTCAGAATCAAACAAAAAATTAAGTAAAAATATCATATATGATCATATATGTCACTTTCTGTCTCTCTTGTTCCTTATCTCTCTGGTGAAAGGAAAGGAAATATTTATATTTCCTTATTTTTGGTGCTCCAGGACCAGGATTGTTACTCAGAGCTCACTTTCCTTCTGGTGTTCTTTTCATTTACTTTATTAAAGTCATTGTATATGTTGTGTTTTTTTTTTAATTCTACTTACTTGGCTCTGTGTCAATTCTTACAAGTCTTCCCATGTTTCTTAGAATTCCTTAAATTGGTAATTTCTTATTGGACAGCAGTATTTCCTTTCCATTCAGATTCCATATTTTGTTACCTTTTAACTGTCTTGTGATTATGTTCCCTTTTCTTAACTTGAGACTAATCACTTTATCTTGTACCTCTTCTTACCTCCCGCACACATGCTTTTGTAGAGTACATACGTCATATTTCTGACAGAAGAAGTTGAAGGGTCCAATGATAACAGGAGTGACCTGGACCAGTCTAACCACCAGCTTATTCCTATTCTTTGATTTCTCATCTATAACTCTGAATCTGTGCTATGTGAATGTGTCTGAGAGCAGGAGGGAGGGGTGAAGGCAGAAGTAGCCTGAAATATAGGTCATCTTTTGTGATTCAAAGGCCCAGATAGGCTCCCTGACTAAAAATATTTCCTCCAATGCATCTGCATGAAAATTTCACTCTTAATGGCATTGCTTTGAAAGTCTTCTCAAGATTTGGACATTTTAACTAGGTTAGGGCTACTTATACTGTAACAAAGTTCCCCTCAACTATAAAACTTCTTGCTAACTCAAAGTTCTGTGTGTGGTGTTTGGAATAATGAGAATTATGCAAATATGACTTGAGTCCCCCTTCTAGCATATATACTCTGTTATTAGAGACCAGTAGGATCTTTAAATCAAATAGCCAGATTATTTAATTGATAAAGAATAGCAAGAAAAAGAACAACAATGACTATAGGTGGGGCAGCTGGGTGGTGCAGTGGATAGAGCACCGGCCCTGGAGTCAGGAGGACCTGAGTTCAAATCTAGCCTCAGACACTTAATAATTACCTAGCTGTGTGACCTTGGGCAAGTTACTTAACCCTATTGCCTTGCAAAAAACAAACAAACAAACAAACAAAAAACCCAATGACTACAAGTACAGTCATTCTCGGGTCCCAGGAGTGAGGAAACTATCTTTCTTGGACTAGCAGAGAAGACGAAGGAAAGGTTCAGGTGCTCTAAATGTCCTCTCACTTGGTGCTTAACCAAATTTACATGCGAATGAAGGGCAACCCTTATACAAAAGGAACCCAATATTCCCAACATCACTACCACCAAACTCCTGGTCAACAGTCAATGATGTCAGATAAGGTCAAGAGCTACAGGAAGATCAGCATGCTCTAGGTCCTCAAGCCTTTCTTCTAGGTTGATCCCCACATTGATCATCAAAATGGGGTAACTGTTATGGGCAAAGGTTCCACATTTCAAATACCACCAACTCCAACTGCTATAAATGGGGCAGGCAAACCAGTCTGTTTGGAGCAAACAAGGCAACCATAGATTAAACCACTACCGCCACCATCTTATCACTAGCTCCCTATAGATATAGATGTAAACAGCTTAGCACCCTGTACCGAAGAGCTCCAGGAATAGCAGTGTCCCACAGACCACCAGTCCTGGTTCCAACCTACATGCCTTCCTTCCTGCTCCCCAGCTATTATTCAGGGGGTAACTCATGTAGCTATACTATCTGGCAACTTTTCTACAGGCATCCTAGCCCCTACCTCTTCAGCAGATATAACTACTGAAGAAGGCCCAAACAAGGAGCAAGTGAGACTTGGGTTGGGACCTATGATTGGTCAATAAGAAAGAGCCAGAGTGATTTGAGTTTAAAGGCATAGTCAAGTAGCTCTTGAATCCCAATGGACTTTATCAAAGCCTGATTTTTCACATCTATATTTCAAGAAATCATAAATGAAAGACTACATGAGACAAAAAGGCTAATTGTTCAAGCTTTTAAAAAAAATGACAAAATAAATAAGGAAGAAAAAAAATCTTGTCCCCCAAACTCCAAGATATCTTGAATAAGTCATCAAACTTTATATTCCTTAGGACAGAGCACCCACATATAGGGGTATGCTTCCCCAATGGATAGAGAAAGAAGGGGAAGAGTGAGGAGAAGGAGGAGGAAGAGGAGGAGATAGGGGGAATACAAATAAGAAAAAGAAAGATAGTCCCTGCCCTCAAGGAACTTATGATCTAATAGGGGAAAACAACACACACACAAAGAAGCTGAAAAGCAGGGGTGGGGGGCATTTGGATGTTCAAGCAGAACTGCTGATGGAAAGGAGATACTTGAGCCCTCTTTAATGGAAGACTTTAGTAGTAGTCAATCAACATGATGAGATTTCTGGTGATCACCTTATTCTGGATAAGACCTGATGTTCCCTAGAGTCAATCAATCAGAGTTGCTGAAAGAAAACGAAGAGTTTCTATTTGATGGTCACCATTTCTTTTTTTTTTAGGTTTTTGCAAGGCAAATGGGGTTAAGTGGCTTGCCCAAGGTCACACAGCTAGGTAATTATTAAGTGTCTGAGACCTGATTTGAACCCAGGTGCTCCTGACTCCAGGGCTGGTGCTTTGCCCACCATTTTATTTTCTAAATATTCCCTAACCAATAGAATTTTCTCAGAAATTGAAGTCAAGGTCAATAATGTTCCCTCTCCCACTTTTTAAAAATTGAGACTTTTTTCTCCCTTCTCCAATCCTGGTATACTTTATCCCTTTCGCTACAGTCTTTCAAATAAATAGCAAGATAGTAATACTCACATTCATCAATGCTTTTAGAATTTAAGAATGCTAATCATTTGGACTAAGAGAGCTGAATCTAAGTAAAGAAAGGTTGAGGCTCTCTTGCTTATTTCCTTTACTTATCTTCATTGTCCATTTTTGTTCTGCCATTTGCAGGTCATTTGTGGAGACAGAGAAAACAGAAGCAAAATAAGAATGGAATCAGCTTCATTTTTTCTTTATTGTCAGTTCTTTTTATCTCCCCCACTCCCAAAAGGAGCCTTACCCTTTATTCTTTGATCCTGCTATTTCCTATAACATAGCTTGAAAGAAAACAAAACCAACCCCTTTTTGCAGTCTTTGGCCCATTCTTAGATTTAGCTGTCTAATACTCTTCTTATAGGACCATGCCAAACTCTAGTTATCTCTTTTACCTGTCCTTAAGTGATTCAAAGGAAAGAGTGTTGGACCTGGAATCACGAAGACATGAGATCAAATCCAACTGCAGACATTTACTAGCTGTGTGATCCTGGACAAGTCACTTAACCTATGTTTGCCTCAGTTTCCTCATCTGTAAAATGAAGATGATAATAGTACCCCCCTTCCAAAGGTTGTTATGAGGACCAAATAAGATATTTGTAAAATGCTTATCACAGTACTTGGAACAGAATAAGCACCATTTAAATGTTAGTTATTCTTGTTATTATTTTTAAAAACAATTTTTATTCCTTTTTTTATTACCATTTTCTATTTACATTGTGAAAAAAACAATTACAATGAGCACATTCATACACAGAAAGGAAAAACGTGGATTGTACATGAAACTTCCCAAATCTCACTTATTGTTTATCTCCTTTAAAATATATAAGCTGACTTCTTAGTTTCCTGGGTCTCCACTTTGGTGGATTTTCTTCAGAAAATCTTTTGTTTCTCTTCCACAGATTTATATCTCTTTTACCTTTCAGAATTATATTTGTACCTTTCACAATAACATTCTTGCCAGTTCCCCATTCTTAGTGAGCTAATAATATTAGTGTACAGTATTTTACCTATCATTCCTTTGAAGTCATCGAAGTCTGGTCTCTCAATAGTCTGATTCCATGTAGCTTTCCTCTTCTCTGTCACAAACTCTAGTTGGGAGTAGTCACTTTCCCTCAAGGTATCATTTTTTATCTCAGCAATAAATTCTTCCTTGTTAGTGAGATTCAGGTCTAAAATAGAATTCCTCCCCCCCTCCTCCTTTTTTTCCCTCACCTTTTTAAGGATGAAATTATTATTAAGATAATGCAAAAAAGTCATTACTTATTCTGCTTTTGTCAGAGAGTCCTAGCAGATATCTGAATCATAGATGTGTCCTATCACTATTGTATTTTAACTTTTACTAGGCTTGTGATCTATTTCCTGAATCTTCATCTAATTCCTCTTTCTGTCCAGGTGGTCTGTTGTGTACTCTAATGACAAAATCATCTTTGTTCCTCCCACCATTGAGCTTCACTCTACTATGCTTTCCCCTCTAATCCTTGATTTTGTTTTTAAGACAATATTATCCTATCCTTTTCCTCTTTTCACTATTGAAGGCATGGATTTCATTCCACCAAATCTCAATGATTTCTATTAAGTCAAATTCGTCTCCCTGTATTAGGACTTTTAGTTCATTTTTCTTATTGTTTAAACTTTGTATAAATGTGTCTAGATATTTGAAGATTAAATTTCATCTAAAACAAAGGTTAAATCAAACATTCTTCTGTCCTAAACATGAATTATAGCCATTATAGGCATCAAGAAGAGTCAGTTAGGTAGCAGAATGGAGAGTGTTGGAAAATAAAGTCAAGAAGACCTGAGTTCAGATTTGGCCTCAGATATTTACTAGCTTTTTTATCCTGAGTCAATCACTTAACCTCTGTCTGACTCAGTTTCTTCATCTGAATAGGGAGAATAAGAATAGCATCTCTGTCACCAGATTGTTGTGAAGATTAGATGAAATAATATTTGTAAAGTACTAGCAAAGCATTAGTTGCCATCTTTATTGATGCAGCTATAGAGCTGGGCTAGAGTCATGAAGATTTGCCCTCAGATCTTAAAATCTGACCTCAGATACTTAAGATCACACGTGTGACCTTGGGGCAAGTCCTTAACCTCTATTTGCCTTAGCCCATTAGAAAAGGAAGGGCATAGGGGCAGCTAGGTGGCACAGTGAATACAGCACTGGCCTTGGAGTCAGGAGTGCCTGGGTTCAAATCCGACCTCAGACACTTAATTACCTAGCCGTATGGCCTTGGGCAAGCCACTTAACCCCATTGCCTTGAAAAAAAAAAGAAAAGAAAAGGAAGAGTAAAACTACAATATCTTTGCCAAAAGAAACAAACAGGAATCAAAACCATGGACAGTATCAATGTGCTATAGTCCACAGGATGAAGAAGAATCAGACACAACTGAACAACAGCATCAGAACATAGTACAGAAACAAGTCTTTCAAAGCAGATAGACAAATTAAACTTCTACTTCAATATTTTAATGAATCTAGAATCTCACAGTATGTACCTCTCACTTTTTTTGCCTCATATAATTTTATTTTTTTTCTTCTGATAATAGACTTCCATAGAATATCTGCCCAATGCATTGGAGGAATTCCTCTAGACCTTTTAATAGTCTATGAATATCCATGCAACTTTTGGGCTCTTTTTTAAAAATGTGCCAAATGTTTATTTTTTAATTAATTTTTTTTTCAGTTACATGAAAAACAATTTTTCAATATTTGTTTTTTATAATTTTGGATTCCAACTTCTCTATACCCTTCCTCCTTCTTGAGAAGACAAGCAATTTGATAGATTGTACATGTGTAGTCATACAATACACATTTTCATGTTATAAAAGAGAACAGACCTCCTGTCCTCCCCAAAAAATAGAAAAAGAAAAACAAGAAAAATAAAGTTTTAAAAGTATGCTTCAATCTGCATTCTGACTTCATCAGTTCTTCTCTTGAGGTGGAGAACATTTTTCATCATAAGTCCTTCAGAATTGTCTTGCATCATTGTCTTGCTGAAACTAGCTAAGTCATTCATAGTTGATAATTGTACAATATTGCTGTTACTGTGTACAATATTCTTCTGGGTCTGCTCACTTTACTTAGCATCAGTTCTTCTAAGTCTTTTCAGGTTTTTCAGAATATCATCCTTCTCATCTGTATGTTTACTTTTAAAAAGTTTTACTAGTAATTTTTGTTATTTTATACCACCATTATTTTTCCAGTATTCCAACCCCATCAAATCCTCCTTTTAACCAGAGAAAAACAGTTCAATAAAACATTCTATAGAGAATTCTCTATCTCTATCTCTCTGTCAAAAAGCAAATGTGTTTATTTGGTTCCCTAGGACCAAACCAAAATTTGGTCACTGACTATAATCTGTTTTCAACCACCTTTTTTAGTGCTGCTTACCTTTATGTTACTGTATTATTGTGAATGTCATTTGAACATAGAAACAGGTGAGAAGGATTCAGGATAGTTACTGAAAATTAAGTTCAATAAACAGAGGAGGGCAGTAATGAAATAACAATAATAACCAGCATTTATATAGTACCTTACAAGAATTACCCCATTTGATCCTTTCAACAATCTTGGGAGATAGATGCTCTTATTACGTCCATTTTACAGATGAGGAAACAGAGGTAAGTGATTTGTCCAGGGTTATACTTAGCTCTTCCTGACTCCCAGTCTAGGACTCTGTCTACTGAACCAACTAGCATCAGTAAAAAACCAATGTACCTACAAAATACTTACTTTTCTGGGGGAGTACTTATCAGTCATAGGGATGTACATGTGACTAGAAGAGGGTGATCCATTGAGAACTCTTTATATCTGTAAAGGCTTTTTTGTGAGCCCTTTCTGTGTAATTTATTGTGTAAATATAACTTATGTACCAGAGTGCTTATAAAGGAAGCTAGAGGTTACCTTTGCTTTAGTGGCAGTTTCCGAAGTTTCTTGGTTCTGTGCCTGCCACTGGTAGCCAAGGAAGTGAGCTTCCAAAATTCTATCTAGCTCCTTCATTTCAGGAGGGAGCCTTCACAACAAGGGTTGTATATACACTCATTTTCATAATCTGTGGGGGGGGGGGGGTTGGCCTTGACACCCAAATTCCCTTATATGACTATTTATCCTGATAATTATGGAATATTTGAATTCAACAGAAGGGGATGAATTTAATCTGGCAAAACTTCCTTAAGTAGATAATGTGTATACATATTGATGTGGGCCCAGAAAACCCACTGAGATGTGTTAGACCTTAGCTGGATGATGGAATTTATAGCTAGAAGGCACTTTGGAAATGATGTAATTTGCAAAATTCCTAAAGTTGAGCCCCAGGGAAGTGACACGATTTATCCAAGGACACCTAGGCAGGAAGTAGAAGACCTGGGTCTTGGACCAAAAATCTCCTGACACCAAATCCAGTGTTATTTCCACCAAACCAGCCTTTGACTTTTCTAAGGAAGTCTAGAAAAGGGAGTTTAGAAGGAAGTACAGTTGCAGATGTGGCAGCTGGGGGCAGCTTGGGTACAAGGAGTGGTGAACTTGAAATCTGGAAGACTCATCTTCTTAAGTTCAAATCTGGCCTCAGACACTTCCTAGGGTATAACTTGCCTTAATTAACCCTATTTTTCTCATCTGTAAAATGAACTAGAGAAGGAAAAGGCAAACCACTCTAGTATTTTTTGCCAAGAAAACACCAAATGGGTCACAAAAAGTTGGACACACCGAATAAATAGCAGAGGTGTCAAACTCATGAGGAGTCAGCAAAACTCAGAAATAGGGACTGAACCAGATTAAACGTAATTGAGAATTGTTTAACAAAATAAATAAAAATACATTACAACATGGTTAATTTATGTTTTTATAAGTCACAATGTAGCCTGCAGGAATATGTTTTGATCTGAGTTTGACACCACTGAATGAAAGGATACTTCAGAGTAGGACCAGGAAATGAAGGGCTTTGCTCCAGTCAACATTGGGGTGGTTATTGTCTGTCTTCAGATTACTGCCCCCAATCCTTGCCTGGAGTATCTGCTAGTCCATGTCACTGGGTCCTAAAATCATAACTCTAGAGTTGGATAGGACCTTACAGGTCATAGAATCCAGACCCTCATTTTACAGATGAGATAGGAGAGGACCCTAGAAGTTAGTCCCTTGCCCAAGGTCACACTGGTTAATGCCTGGCAGAATGGGGAATCTGGCTCTAAGTTTAACATTGGCTCACACAGACTCTACCTGTTACCCTTGGGGGCCCCAGCACCCCTCTTTTCAGGCCAACCTTCCCTCCCCTAAATCCTAAGCCTGATTCTCTGGGGTACAGGATGCCCCTCCCTCTTGGCACAGTTGTACCCCTTCAGTATATTCCTTGCCAACTGCCTCCCCCTCACCCTCTTCTGCCCAGAATTGTTTTTTTCTAGATTTAAAAAAAACAATCCTAGTTACAGCTCTGCCTCAGAGTGACAGACACTAAAGCTTTTTTCCTAAAAGAAATAAAGACCTTTATCAAGAGAGGCAGCTGAGATTTCTCTCTGCACTTCTTTGGACTTAAAAGGCCAAGCTTGACATAGTAAACAGAGAGTGTTGACATCACCAGAGTGATTTCTGAATTTGGTTCATGCCACCTATGTATACAGGGGGGGAGGTGTGATGACAAGGCACCCCTTTTAACAACAAACAATGCCAAGGGAAAGGAATGGTTCTCACTGTTCAGGGCTCTGACTTATAGTAGGCCAGCAGATTCCTGATGGATTCTTCCAGACTCAATAAGGCAACAAAATTGGTATCCATTAAAGTTCCTTTGAAAATGGAATTTCAATTGAATCTTCCAGATAAGGAGTATACCCCTATTGAGAATCAATCAATTAATCAATATTTATTAATACAAAACATATACTGTGCTAATAATATTAATATACAAATACATACACACACATATACTGTGCTAAATATTGGGGATGCACAAAGAGACCAAGGCTAGTCCCCACCTTCAAGGAGCTTACAATCTAATGGAGGAGACAATGCCCAAACAAATCTGTACAAAACAAGCTATATTCAGGTTAAATAAGAAGTAATTAATGGAGGAAAGGCACTAGAATTGAGACTATAAGCATAGGACCCAGGTCAGACTAGAAGGATCTTTTTTTTTTCCTCTGAAAGAATAATCAAAATACTTTTGAGGAAAAGTAAATGAATTGCACCTTTCGGCTGTTGCCATTAACTTATGAATGACCCATGACTTGATAACACTTCTTGTTATACAGTCTGAGCTACATGTTAGTTAAATGCTATTTAATAACTGTGGTGTCATGTGTTTTGGGAGTCCTGAAGTCTTTTGCCCCGTCAAGAGTCCCTGAATCTCTGACAGGGGAACTTGTAAGAGAAGAGGAAAGGGCTCTGATGTTGCCAAGGATAGAGTGTAATCCACCTTGGGTCACAGAGTAACCATTATATATCCTTTGGTCACCACCATACATTCAGCACACCGAGCTGTTTTTTGGTCCAGGAGTGAAGCACAGACGATTGCTTGGGACAGTCTCAAGGAAGCACAAAGCAGAGGAGGATACAGATAAGAAGGAAAGTTATCCAGGAGTACTACAGCTCCTGAGCTGCACTGCTACATCACAGAGTTCTCACCTGGCTCTCTTGAGTTCCTGACTATGAATATCTGTAACTCTGCATCTGCAGAATAATGATGATGTTTACATGGTGAGATGATGAACTAAGATGGATGCAGCTCCTCTCAGCAGTTCAGAGATCAAGGACAACCCTAAGAGACCTGTTATGGACAATGCCATCCACATCCAGAGGAAAAAATCATGGAGCTTGAATGTACATTTAAAAAAAAACTTCTCTGATGTTTTTCCTTTCTTTCTCATGTTTTTTTCCCTTTCCCCTTAGTTCTGATTCCTCTTTCACAATATGACTAATATAGAAATATGTTAAACAAGATTGTACAAGTACAACTTTTACCAGACTGTTTGCCACCATGGGAAGGGAGGAGGAAGGGAGGGTGATAGAAAAATGTGGAACTCATAAATTTGCAAATGGATGAATGTTGAAAAACTTCCATTGAATGTAATTGGAAAAAAAATAAAATAAAACTGTCAATATGATATTTGTTCTTCATTACTGAAGACCATAACTTAAGGAAGGTGACGCCATGACATACATGTGAATCAAAATTGAGTGAGGGGGTGCTGTGTTGTCACCAGTCTCATTTTCTCTTTGAGAGCCATCCGAATTCAATGGCCAGATATGGATTAGGGAAACTGGAGATGGTTTTCAAAATCCATATTCTCAGACCAAGAAGAAATAGCATACAAGGCAGTCAGGTTTAAGTGACTTGCCCAAGGTCATATGGCTAGTAAGTGTCAAATATCTGAGGCTAGATTTGATCTAATGTCCTCCTGACTCTAGGGAAAGTGCTTTATTCACTGTACCACCTAACTTTCCTATAAGGGACTTATATTGCCCTAGCTGTGGTATAAGGAACCACTCTGTCCATCCATCCAACAGTTTGATTTGTTGCCTAGAGTCATCCTGGGAGTAGGAGAGATTGTTAGTACCTTCATTAAGACTATTGACTAAAACAATTTGACTGTGATGATCAATTATGATGGATTTAGCTCTCCTCAGCAATACAATAATCGGAGACAATTCTAAAGGAATTGTGATGGAAAATGCCATCCACAGCCAGAGAAAGAACCATGGAGTCTGAATGCAGATCAAAGTTTGCTATATCCAATTTTAAAAATTTGTATAGGGGTGGCTAGGTGGTACAGTAGATAGAGTACCGGCCCTGGAGTCAAGGGTACCTGAGTTCAAATGTGACCTTAAATGCTTAATTACCTAGCTGTGTGGCCTTGGGCAAGCCACTTAACCCCATTGGCTTTGCAAAAAAAAAAAAGCCTAAAAAATTTATATAATGCTTTATAATTTTTTTACCCTCTCCTGGTTTTATGTTCCCTTTTATTGTGATTCATCTTTCACAACATGACTAATAAGGAAATGTGTTTAACATAGTTATACATGTGTACCCTATATCAAATTGCTCACTTCCAAGGAGGGGTAAGAAAGGAGGGAGGAGAAAAATGTGAAACTCGAAATCTTACAAAAAAGTGAATGTTGAAAACTATCATTGCATGTAGTTGCAATAATAAATAAATAAATTTAAATTTAAAAAAGAAGTATTAGCTAATATCTAGGGGTATTTAGGAGGTTCAGTGAAGTCAGGAGGACCTATCAATTCCAACCTTAGACACTCACTAATTGTGTGGCCCTGGGCAAATCATGTAACTTCTGTGTTCCTCAGTTTCCCCATCTACAAAACTGGGATCATAATAGCAGTTATTTCCCAGAGTTGTTGTGAGTTAGATAATATTTGTAAAGTGTTTTGCATATAGTAGGTCAGCAAACTCATTCATTTCTCCCTTCCTCTTTGGAGTTCTTCAAGCAGAAATGGGATGAATGCTTCATGTATATGATTAGTGGTGATTCCTTGTTTGTATGGGAAAGACTCCATATCTTTTGAAGTTCCTTCCAGTTTTCAAAATCCATGATTCTCAGGCCAAGAAGAAAGAGTATTGAAAAAAAGGTAATGGTGCTTAGCATTAAAAAAGGTCACAGCTGACCTTGGAGAGAGCAGTTTTAGTTGAGTGGTGGAGAGTGAAGGCAGACCTCAAAACCAAGGACTTGATAAATGAGGGTTAGATAAGAAGGTGCAAGCAGGAAATATAGACAGGTGGTTTATTTTGTTTTTTTCCTACAACTCTGCCTGTGAAAGGGATGAGAGATGTGACAATAATTTGTAGGAATAGAGGAGTCAAGTGAAGTAGGGCTTGTTTGTTTTTTTAAAGAATGGAGGAAATCTGGGGCAGAGAGGTGGTGTAGTAGATAAAGTGGAGTCAGGAAGACTTGAAATCAATTCTGTCATTAAACATTTACCAGCTATGAGGTCCTGGACAAGTCACTTCACTTCCTACCAACCTTTTGGGGTTTTCCTTTCATCATTTACAAAACAAGAGACTAGGAGCTGAAGTGAGGAGAAAGAAGAGTCTTAGAAGGGGTGGAAGGACTTTTTTACCTTTTTTTAAAAACTACCTATCCAGGGCCATGTTCTAATTTTAATTCACTTCTCCAAGGAGAATATTTGAACCATCTTTACATATAGAGTTATGGATTGTGGATAGTAATCATTTATGGATGATGATTATATCAAGGGTATGTCCAACCAGTGTATGACTGAGCCAGAGTGAATGTTTGAACTGAAAGATCATGGGAGTTGAAGAATGAAGGGACATCAACAGAACAACTGGAATTCTCAAGTCAAGAGCAAGGAGAGATTGGAAGATAGACTACTAACCCCATTATTGTTCTCTCTGAGAAAGGTGGGAGAATATCCAGGATGCCAGCAGCCACCAGGACCTAGATAGGGTCATGTATTTGTATGAATTGAACTTCCAAATAAAATAGGTGGTTGAATGAGTGGTAGAGGAAGGAGAGTACAGAAGTTGCTGAATATTCCTCTTCCCCTTGCTTGGAACAGCATATTAGAAAAAAAAGATGTGAGGAGGGTTGTCCAGGGGTATCTGCTAGAGGTACTGTTTCTGTTAACTGCTAGGAGATGAAAATAACATGAGAAGATGTCTACTATGAAGGACACTTCCTCAACCTAGAATCCGTTTCCAGAGTTCATAATGGAATAGGATAGTAGAATGGAATGGGAACACTGGAGGGATACAGTTAACTAGACAGCTTGTAAGATTTCTGGGGATGATAGCCAAGGAAAAAAGCTTCACCCTAGGCTTTGAATCAAGCACTATTCTGAGTAATTGTTATACTTTTAGCTATGGTAATAAGGATTGTAGAATATTTTCTCCTGAGTCAGACCTAGATGGTAAATAGGAGAGGCTATGTCTGACAACTCCAGAGGGGCTATGTTGACCAGGTTCCTGATGTCCTGGTCAGGCGCTAGAAGCAGAATGGTTGGTTGGGATGAGGTTTAATCTAGGGCCTTGTTAGTTATAGAGTTGAAATTTAATTTGATTTCCTCTTCATTCAATCAATGGTCAGGGTGGGGCTGTCCCAGGACCAGTTCTAAAGCAGAACCGATTAATTTTCTTGGGTTGGGGGTGGTGCAGAATCTCTGAGATCCAAAAGGTCATTGCTCCCGGTGGTGAGGAATAAGTGGTGATAGAACAAATGGCAAGATGCCCATGTTGGCTAGACCCTGGTGTCCTCGAGAAGGATCAGAGGTCAGATGATTGGATGACATCTCATAGGAAAGTCTAATCAGGTATGTATAACTAGCTAAACTACACTGAAAAAAAAATATCAAGAAAAGGAGATCTAGAGTCAAACCTTTGGATTGTGGCCATTCAAAAGCTGACTGATAGCACTATCAATCACTTTGAAGTTAAAGAAAGGAAGTTATAGACTATATATGGGCAAGCCAAAGAAGAGATTACTGAGCCAAAGACCTTCATTTCACCAATGAAAAAACAGGTCCAGAAAAATAAAGTCACTTGTGCAAGGTCACATAGCTAAAAAATGACCCAGGAAGGACAAGTAAGAAGCAAGTTCTGAGGAAGAGTTTGAAGGTGGAACAAAAGCTTGTTAAGTGAAAAAAAACAATGATTCTAGGTTCAAGGACTATGATGGAATATAAGCCTGGGGGAGAAATAGAAAGCATTTTTTTTTAGGAGTCAAAGGAGATAAAAGAAATAACTGTTTCAGAACTGGAGATTTGGTAACTCTGGGAAGAAAAGGATAGGAGGTAAATGTGATGTGGAAAGCAACTGAGAACCTGTGGAGGAATCTGAAGGAGGAAGATGTCATAGAGATGCAAAGGGCACAGGATTCCTAGAGAGGATGGGATGAAATGAAAGGACCAGAAACTTGAAGTAAGAACACCAAGCCAAGGTAAACCAAGAAAAGGACAACAAAACGAAGGTCTTCAGAGCAAAGAAAGGATTTGGAACACAAACTCACATAAAACAATATCTATCAGAGGTCCTGGATTCAAATCCCTCCTCTGGCACTTATCTACTTATATATTGGGAAAATCCCTTTAAACTCACCAAAGCTCAGTTTCCTCGCCAGTAAAATGATTAAGTTAAACTAGATGGCCTCTGAGGTCCCTTCTGTCTCTGGATTGATGATCCTGTGAATCTGTATTTGAAAGGAGTAGTAAGTTTTTTTTAAAGATTTTATTTATTTTAAATTTTACAATTTTTATCCTAATCTTGCTCCCCACCCCACACACAGAAGACAGTCTGTTAGTCTTTACATTGTTTCCATGGTATTCAATGATCTAAGTTGAATGTGATGAGAGAGAAATCGGATGGTTAAGGAAGAAACAATGTATAAGAGATAGCAAAATTACATAAGATTTTTTTTTAATTAAAGGTAATAGTCCTTGGCCTTTGCTCAAACTCCACAATTCTTTCTCTGGATACAGATGATATTCTCCATCACAGATACCCCAAAATTGTGCCAGAGCAGTAAGTTCTTGATCCAAGAGTGTTTAGGACCCATCATTGTAACTAATAGACAAGGAATGATTAATTGTTGAATTGAACTGGATCAGTAGAGCCTGATGATGAGGTGTAGGAAGAGTGGAATGAAATTGGGGAAAAGGAGAGAGAAGCTAGTTAGTAAACAGTTCCAAATAATTAAATAACCAAATAGTTAAATAACAATTGTGAAGATTGGACATCTGTCATTATTGGTTCAACTCACCTTCATTTTATTTTAAGTAAAAGACATCCATAAAGAAGGTTGGCTTCAGGTGACCTTGGACCAAAGGGATGAATCTTCAATGAACACAGCATTAGTAGGTGATGAGTCTCCCTCCCCGCACCCCTTCCTTTTTAGCCTGTATCTCTTGGCAACTGGCAGGAGAGGGGAGGAGGGGGAAGGAAGCTCCTAGAAATGACAACATTGAAACAGATGCTCTCTCCCTGGCTCTGAGAGGCTCACAGCCAGAGACAGGCTGCACTCCGCCTAGCTCATGGGTGGTTTTTGTGGTCTTTTTCCTGGAGCTGCACTGCCTGAACATCAGCCATATCAGTATCAGTTTTCATCTGACCCAGAATGCCAAAGAAAGACCACAGGTTCAAATCTCAGCAGATAGACTTTGGGTCTTTCTGGGAAGATAAGAAGTTTATTATATTCTTTATTGACTTTTGGATAGGAGCCAAAGAATTTAGGTTCCGCATATTTGGCTGGAGATGAAAGACTCCTCTAGCATTTTCTCCCTAAGAAGAATATTGGTACTTAATGTTCGCTGAAAAATGAAAGCAAGAATCTGGGCATTTTTTAGGGGTTCTACCTTGCTTCATGGCTTTAAAACAAGTTTTATATTCCTTGTTGTTTCTTTTCCTTCCAGAAAGCTGGGTCTTGGAGGGGGAAAATATAAATGCTTGATAATCAAGGGAGAAAAAACTGCAGAAAAAAATTATAAATCCTATGGTGATGAAGATAAGTAAGCAGTATGGTAGTGGTGCAGGAGGGTCAAACTCAAAAATATACAGCATGCATGATGCAGCTAGGTGGCATAGTAGATAGAGGCAGGACCTGGAATCAGGAAGACCTGAGTTCAAATACCTTTGTAACCCTAGGCAAGGTACTTCCACAGTTTGCCTCAGTTAAATCATCCATAAAAATGAATTGCAGATCCTAAAAAAAAAAAAATGAATTACAGAAGGAAATGGCAAATGCCAAGAAACTCCTCCCCCCTCAAAAAAAAAGGAGGGGTCACAAAGAATCAGACAATGACTGAAAATGACTAAACAACAATAAACCATACATAAAGATCCCTGTGGGCCGCATATAGATTTGGAAAACTTGTGGTACTCTTATCTTTTTTTTACTGTATTTTTTATTTTGTTAAATATATACCAAATTGCATATTAATATGGTTTGGACCCCACTGGGGCAGGCCTCTTGTCTGATGCCTCTGACTACAACATGGAACTGGTTATGGAATCAGGATGACCTAAGCCAATGAACTGATTTATTTTACATTATTATACCTACCTATTTGTTACTAAGGCAAATTCTATTGGGTGTATGTTGGTGTGACACTGGGAAATGGAATGATGGTTTTAAAAAAGAGAAAAGAGAATCAATAAAACTTTTAAGAAAAAACCATATAAACAACTTAGATGAATTAGGAAGAGATTACCTTTTAGCTCTATGGATAGGAGAAAGTTTCAGAGGCAAGGGGTGGAAAGGAATGCTGATGGACAATTTTGATTACCTAACATTAAAATGTTCTTGCACAAATTAATCCAATCCAGGATAAGAAGGGAAGCAGGGGGTGGGGGGAATCTTTGCAGCAAGTTTCTTCGATAAAAGTCTCATTGAGAAGATATATAAGGAATTCAGATTTCTGAGAATGATAGCTATTCCCCTATTGATAAATGGTCTAACGATATAAACAGGCAGTTCTCAAGGGAAGAAATCCAGGCTATCTATAGCCATATACTAAAATGCTCCAAATCACTAATATTTAGATAAATGCAAATTAAAGAAGTTCTGAAGTTTCTCCTCTCACCCATCAGATTGGCAAATTGGCCCAAACATAAAATGACAAATATTGGAAGGGCTGCCAGAAACCAGGTACATCAATGCACTGTTGGTAGAGCTGTGAATTGGTCTAGCCCAGGGGTGGAAATCTTTTTTTCTGCCAAGGTCCATTTGAATATTTATAACCTCATTCAATGGCCATACAAAATTATCAAGTCAAAAATTAACCTGCTATATCTGATCAAACATTTAATTAATTCACCCTTTAAAAGCTCCTAGATTTATTTATTATCCTGCCTGTGGTTGCCTTGGCAGTACCAGACCATATAATTTCCAGGGCCTTATATGGCTAGATGTTCCCCACCCCTGGTATAAGCCATTCTGGAAGACAACCTAAAAGTTAATAACTGTGAATGCTAAACCAGGTGTCTAGGAAGTGCCTAGCTAGCGAACAGAGTGCTGGGCCTGGAGTTAGGAAGATCTGACTTTAGATCAGGTCTCAGCCCATACTAGGTGTGTAACCCTAGGAACTCCTGACTGCCTCAGTTTCCTTAATTGTAAAATAGGGATAATAATGGCATCTAAAAGAAAATATTTGTTAAAAAAATATGTTTAACCTGATATCAGACATAAAATAGGAGCTTTATAAATGTCTGTTCCTTTCCCTACTGCCTTGCCTTTTGACCCAGCACTACCACAATTAGGCCTATACCCCAAAGGGATAATTATGCACTGGATATCACCCCTAAGCCCAAAATGTTCTGTTTCCCTCAGCAGAAACTCTGACATTCCTCTATCTAATCATAACTTCCTATCATACCATCACCCTACCTAACCCCATTCTCTGGATTGAGATTTCCAATTCCTTTACCCCACTTTCTTGTGCCATTCTTCCTTTGGTTCTAACATAGCTTCCCTCCCTCTCCAATCTTGACTCTATGGTCTAGCTAATCCTTTCCCAACCTCAGCTCTGAATTACTCCTATGATTCTATTCCTCTACTCCCACTTGTAAAATGCTGACCAGAGGTAGAAGAAATCATGCTGACTGAGTACATTATAAATTCAACTTCAATTGGGCCCTTCCTGTAATAAGATGATTAATTGAATGCAAACTCACTCCCTGTCAAAATATTTCCAAAACTTCTTTTCTTTCTTCAAACCTCTCACATCTCCTCCTCTACACTCTCTTTTAGCTGGGACTTCATTGACTATCTTACTGGTGGAAGATAAAAAAATGTTTTAGGGTGGTCTTGTCTAGAGTTCTAGAATGTGAATAAATCCACTTAAAAGATGGACTATTAACTCAAGAGTATAGGAACAAGAAAGTTTATTTATATATTACTCTGATTAAATATGAATAAAGAAATTCGGTAGTAATAAGGGCTAAGTTTTTAGGGAAATTTTAGCAAAAGCCAAGTGAGACTAAGTAAAGGCCAGTTTTCAGGTCATTGCAACTGGACTGATCCACAGAGGATAATAAGCATCATAAAGAGAGAGTAGCATAAGAGAGAAAATTAAGGATTGTTGCAAGGTGATTGCAATTGGACTGATCAGCAACAGCCCAGAAGGGGATAAGCAGCATCAAGAGAGAAAGGACAATTGCAAGAGTATCATAACTGAGCTAATCCTAGGAGATAAGCAGCAGCCAGCAAGACAAAAGGCCAGGGTTTATATAAGGGAACAGGCATGGTATAAAAGATGGGAAAGGGGCAAGGGAAGAGTTAAGGTGGTGCTAGGGAAGGATTAAGAAGTGGGTAGGCAGCATAGATTGCACATGTCCTGAAGGGTCAATTTAGTGTCTTCAAGTAGTTTTTGTAAGATAGATAATGGAATGACAGAATGGTTGGGTTTCAAGTAGTTTCTGTAAAATAGCTTTTAACAATGGGATGGAAGGACAATATTAGTGTATGACCAGCAAAGAAAGAAATAGAATATTCATAGAACATTTTTTCTCTGTCTCATATTTCCTCTGTTTCATTAATATGCTATCTAAATATATAAATCAGTGACTAGTGTGTAGTATAGATAAATATCAGTGATCTGATGACCAAACCCTCCTCCTGGTTAATCTCTCCTCTCTGGGATTACTTAACATTACTCCTCCTGCTTCTCCTATTTCCTGCCTAATACCCTAATCCCTTTTTAGTTGCTGATTTATTATCCAGATTGGGGTGTAAATTGTGTTCAAAGAAAACCAGTACCTCTGATGTGAACAAGTGAATCTCTCTCTCTCTCTCTCTCAGCTGTGACTCTAAGAAGTTTGTAGCACACCTCTAGTATCAAATAGGCACTCCTCTGTTTGACTTTTAAAACCTTTCATGATTTAGATCTAATCCCTTTTACCAACCTCATTGTATGTTATGCTCTCTTTCAGTCAAACTACCTCCTCTCTGTTCCTCAGACACAAGATTTGCACTGGCTGGTCCATATGTCTGGAATGCACCTTAACCTCACTTCTGACTCACAGAACTACTTTAATCTTTAAAAATGCAGCTCAAGTACAATTTCCATATAAAGTTTTTCCTCCAAATATATTTCTCTATTATATAATTATATCTATGTTTGTAGGTGTATGTATGTATATATATATATATATATATATATATGGAGAGAGAGACATATATGTTTATAAATGGGTATTTATATGTATGTGAGTATGTATATATATATATATATATGTCTAGAGATACACACACACGTATGTTTATATCCATGTTTAATTATAGCCATGGTGGGGGCAGGGGAGGGGGAGAGGGAAGTGGAGGAAAAAATAAACAGTGCTTAGCAGAGAACAGAAGAAAACTTATAAGGAAGCAAAGAATTTTGTAAATAATATTTAATATCTATTATGTAGACTTATTTGAAACCAAAATATATTACTTTATATTATGAATTTTCTTTTATGTTTTGCTGTATACATACCAATGGTTTTTTAATTTTGCAAAATAAAAGATTAAAAAAATAAAGCTTTTCCTGATTCCTCCAACTACTAATGCCCTTCTTCTCAAACTACCTTATATTTCAGTGTTTTACATTTATTATATTTATTCTGTTTATATACTAATGTAGTAGAATAGGTATTATTTTATTTGATGTATTTGCATTCCAACTGACATTCATAGAACCTAGCCCATATAGTAAACATTCAGAACAATGAATGGTGTCTATATAAAAATGTATTTAGTTTAATTCTGTACCCTTAAGACAAGATGGAAGGGTTATAGTTCTTCTAAAGAATCACACCCCCCTCCTCCACCTTAGTCCTTTTGTCCAAGGTTCACAGTCAGGTAATTATTAAGTGTCTGAATCCAGATTTGAATTCAGGTCCTCCTGACTCCAGGGGCATTCTATTCTCTGTACCACCTAGCTGCCCCCACCTTAGTCTTTGATAAAGACTCTGTAAAAACCTTTTAGCATAACTGACAAAACCCAATGTCTAGAGAAAGGAGGAGCCATTTCTGAAATTAATGAAATTATTGATGACAAGCCTTCTCTTTGATGGACATGACCCAAAATACAGCTGGATATTCCTTGATGGACAAGTACTGAAGATCCTGCCTCCTGAAAACTCCAACTTCTGACTGTATTACTGCAGGAGCAGCCATGGTTCATTTTGGGTGACAAGATCACCAAACTCTCTGACTTAGGGAAGTAAGAAAGACTTTAAGGGACAGCTAGTTGGCACAGTGGGTAGATCACCAGCCTTGGAGTCAGGAGGATCTGAGTTCAAATCTGCCCTCAGACACTTATTAATTACCTAGCTGTGTAACCTTGGGCAAGTCACTTAACCCCACTGCCTTGCAACCCCCCCCCCCAAAAAAATAAAGACTTTAAATCATAGGTTGCACAAAAGATTTACAAATTACTACAAAAAGTTCACCAGTTAGGTTCTTTGAAGCAGCAGCAGTGTGAAAGGGAAAGAAAGGTTAAAGTGAAGGCAGAAAACCACTGTTCCCTAATCAGAAAGAGAGGAGGGGGAGGGAGAGGGAGAGGGAGAGAGGGAGAAGTCACATAGGGAATCCCATTTTGGTTCTTTAATAAGGTAAAGAAAGTGAATTTCTAAGAAGATAGTATGGTTAAGGAAAAAAGAATCAGTTACAAATTGGATTGAGGGAGAATAGCACAAGGAGGTTAGGAAATGGAAAAAAAGGAAGGGGAAAGGAAGAGGAAAGGAAAGAGCTACAAAGCAGTGACTGGGCTGAGATTAACATGGATCTAGCCACATGGACCTGGTACTACATGGGTCTAATAGCATGGAATTAGGGCCACATGGATCCAGCATAGAGAAAGGAAGGTGAAAGAGAATGGGCAGTCAACTGCCCTGTGATTCAAAAGCTTGAAAGTCCAATGGGGCTGGGATCCCCTTTAAAATATACTTTTGTGGTGGGAGGAATGGGAGGGGTATTTTAGAAGTGGTTAACACCTGGTATAGGAATGGTTGGTTGTTTCTTGTCCTTTGTTATCGAAGAAGACCAAAAATGACATCACTAGGTTTGAGACAAATCACAATGTCTCCAACTGAGACTGATCAGACCATTTTAAGTTGGAATGCTCTACCACAGGTCAGGCACAAATAGTCCATGTAAACACCTGATATGAGTACTCTAAATTTATGAATGTCATAATTCCTTTGGGCTGCTTCAATTCTGCCTTCCATGCTGGGTGGCTCTTTGCCAGTGTCTTCCATGCTGTATAATCAATTCTAAAGTTCTTAAGAGAGAACTTTAGGATGTCCCAGCATCATGTCTTCTGACCCCCTGTGAGCACTTACCCTCTGAGTTCTCCATAGAATAATAGTCTTTTTGGCAAGCATATTTCTGGCATTCTAACATGTGCAGCCCATTGTATTTGCACTCTCTGTAGTAATGTTGGAATGCTAGGCAGTTTAGCTCAAGAAAGGACCTGAGTGTCTGGTGTTCTTTCCTGCCAGGTGATCTTTAGAATCTTCCTAAGACAATTTAAATGGAAGCAACTCAGTTTCCTGACATGGCACTTGTAGACAGTTGAGATTTCACAGGCATGTAATAATGAGGTGGTATTCCTCCTTACCATGGTCAATATTGGGTAAGCAGAGAATTTTTAGGGCACCTTTTCTATCCCCTTCCTCACATCAGGTGGTGAGCAGTGCAGTCCTTAAAAGGGACTGCTGCTTTTAGTGAAGAAACAGCCCTATGGCCTGGGCTGTCAGTGTGCAGGGTTGGGATACTCCCAGAGTATCCACACCTACTGCTTCATCACTTGCCTGTAACCACAGGACTGAAGAATGGTAAAATATGAATGAAGTCTTTTGATGTGTGGTAAACTGGATTTAAGTGAGGTAGAGTTGCATGAAGTCATTAATCTTACTCTCTCAAAGTCATCATGATCCAGCATGGCAAGACATATTCAAGACAACTGGTGATGACTCTAGATGCAGTGGATTCCTTTGACGTTTTCAATTTCTAAGTGATCCACAGCGCCTGCTTCACCTTATCTTCATGGCCTCTGAAATGAAGTGTTCTCATCTGCCCTTTCCACCAGTGGAAGACTTCTCATGCTTAGAGTAGACACCCCCCACAACTCACTGATGAGTTTGAGACTCCCTCAGTTACCCCCAACCTGGTTTAGCTTACCTGCAGAAATGGTTTACTGGGGTGTGAGGATGTTACAACATCTTGGATTCACAGATAAGAGTTAGGAGGGTCAGGTGAACATCAAAGGTTGAAAGCAACTCTCACACCAAGATACTCTTCTACTTTGAATACACCCTATACCTTCCCAAGGAGTGGTAGAATCCCATGCACACACCACAAGGGTGGTCCTTAAGGAGTGGTGGCTGCCCCAAGGTGTGACTCAGGTCAAGTACATGGCCTCTTATTGTTAAGTCCAGAGTGGTTTTAGAATTAAAAACACAGAGAAGGCAGCTGGGTGGTGGTGGATAGAGCACTGGCCCTGGAGTCAGAAGGATCTGAATTCAAATGTGACCCTAGACACTTAATTACCTAGCTGTTTGACCTTGGGCATATCCATTAACCCCACTGCCTTGCAAAAACCAAAAACCAAACTCCCCCATTAACCCCACTGCCTTGCAAAAACCAAAAACCAAACTCCCCCACCAAAAAAAAACCCAAGAATTAAAAACACAGAGATACTTAGAGTGGTGCCTTACTACTAAATGGGGTTTACAACAGCCAATGCTGAATTGAGAATACTTTAACAGTATAGAAAAAAATTACAAGATTTGTTTCCAATACAAAAGGAAAATTATAATATTGCTCTGGGCCCAGAATTCCCCTACTTCAATACCAGTGAAATAAAAATGATCTTTCAAGACATTCTTTTTGAACTTAGCTATTATAAATGGCTCATGAATACTTAGTCCAGAGTGATTAAAATTTTTTTTATTAAGTTATCTTAACAAAATAGCACACTTCTCTCAAGGTAGGAGAGAAGGGCAAGTCTTTTATGTACTTTGAAACACGTTGTTCCTGCCCCTTCATTCCAATCATACCCTGGGGGTCATAATCTAATTGATACATTGGTCTCCATACATTTCCCCACCCTGCTCAAGAACAGCTATCTCCTTGAGCATGTGCAAAGAAGGTCAAGATCTTAGGTTAATTTAGAAATAAGTGGGGCATACCTTCCTAATCTCAGTTTTTGATCAGATTGAGGGTACCTGCCCATAGGCAAAAAACTAACAATTCTCCCTTCACATTCTTGTGGAACCCAAACAACCCCATATTCCTCATATAAGATTTGTAGGTTCTTTTTTCATGAAAGAATCTTGCAAATCTAATGTTAAATTAAAACATTAAATATGTTACTCTGTCTTTTAATCTGAGGTCTACATAACATTATTTATAGTAACTAATTAGTCCTCATGGATTGATTGATTGATTGAAACTAAAGCCCATTGAGAAATGGGGGGAAAATCAAGAGAGTTAATAAGATCATATAGGAAGCAGCTAGATTGGAGTACTTGGTTGGAGTACTTGACCTGAAGTAAGGAAAATCTGAGTTCAAAAAATGCCTCTAGACACTCACTAGCTAACTCATTTGCCTAAACCACTGGAGAAGAAAATTGCAAATCCCTCTAGTATCTTTGCCAAGAAAACCCCAAATGGGGTTAAGAAGAGTTAGGAACAACTAAACAACAATAGGATCATAGAAGGAGAAGGTTAGTGATGGAAAGGGAAATGTTTTAGGATGGTTTAATCTAGGGTTTGATAATGTGAATGAATTCACTTAAAAAACTGACTCTAAAGGGTAGCTAGGTGGCGCAGTTGGATAAAGTCCCGGTCCTGGAGTCAGGAGTACCTGGGTTCAAATCCAACCTCAGACACTTAATAATTACCTAGCTGTGTGGTCTTGAGTAAGCCACTTAACCCCATTGCCTTGCAAAAACTAAAAAAACAAAAAAACTGACTCTTGATCCAAAAGTATTTAGGTACAAAAAGGGTTTATTCATGTATTACAATGGTTAACAAGTGAAGAAATTCAATAGTAATATGAATTAGGTTTAAAAAATTTACAAAAGCTTAACAGAGAGAAAGTAAAGACAGTTGCAAGGTTATAGTATCTAGTGCTGATCCCTCAGGGGGATAAGCATCAGGTGGGGAAATTCAACAAAGTAAAAAAGAGAAAATAAGGACAGTTGCAAGACTGTTGCATCTGGGCTGATCAGCAGCAGCCAGAAGGGTAAGCAAAAAAGAAAAAACAGCATAAAAAGAGAAAATTAGGATAGGTGCCAGGAGACCTGATGAAAAGATAAACAACATAAAAAGAGAAGTTAATAACAGTGATAAAATTGTTGCAACTAGGTTAGATCTCTTAGAGTTCTTAAGTAGCAAAGTTAAGAGAACAAAAGGACTTTTTTAAAGCATGACCTGGGTGTTTGATCTGGGGAAATTGGGTAAGAGGAAGGAGAGTGATAGGAAAGGATTATGGAGTGGGTATCACAAAGATTGTGCATATCCTGAGAGGTCAATTTAGTGTCTTTAAGTAGAGTCTGTAAGGTAGACAATTGGATGGAGGTATGTGTGGGCTTCAAATAATTTCAATAGCTCTGAACAATGGGATGGAGGTCAATATTAATGGAAGAAGAACTCAGAAAGAGAAAAGTTAGTTATAGAACATTATAGAACTTTTTCCTCTGCCTAGTATTTCCTCTGTTACAGTAGGAAAAGGGATTCTGTAATATTTTGGTTTCTATTTTGGTTTCTTAAACCATGCCAAAGTTCAAATAACATAAAAACTAAATGAAAGCTGTGAGACTAAATTTTTTAAAGTATTTTATTGATAATATTTTAAAAAAATATTGGCATCACTTCCCAATTATTGTCTCATCACTTCCCCTATTTAAAAACTTCCATGGTAACAAAATAAACAAAACAAATCAGCAAATTGGCTATGTCTGACAATGTATACCACATTCCACATCTGTATTACACTATCAGTGATGAAAGATAAAAGGCCTGCTTCACTATCAGTCCTCTAAAACTGGTGACTATATTGAGCAAAGTTCTGAAGGCTTTCAAAGTTATCTTCCTTATATTATGGTCACTGTGTAAATTGTAATTTCATTGAATCAGTTCATATAAATATTCCCAAATTTCTGGTAATTCTTCATATTCATTGTTTCTTAAGTCACAATATTGTGCTACTGTATTTATATACTACAATTTATCTGCCAAATGATGGGTACCCATTTTCCTTCCATTCTAACAAAGTTCAAAGGGAATTGACCTGTATATTAGATTTGTCCTCCAACAGGAACAATTTAACCCTGATAGAATTTTAAAATTGGATGAAATCAATACTCTTCTGATCCCTAGGAATATGTCACCATTGGTTAAGAGACATAAATTGAGAGAAGTTATTTATGAATCTACTATCTGGGTTGGTTCTGATGTCAATTGAGCTCTCAACAATGAGCCAATGTGGTAGGGTTTTCACATCAATTAGACACAGGAATTAATCACAGGGTTACCAAAAAAAAAAAAAAGAAGGGAAGAGAAACAGTACCATTTCATTATATACTAAGAATCATGAGAGGGAAGAAACTCAAAAGAAAGTTTAGAGATTTAACTAATCAAAACTAAAGGCAGGTGTAATTTGGAGATTGATCAAAGGACTCCCAAGCTCTTGTGTAACAACAGAGCTATTAAGGTTGTTGTTAAGAGTAGTAAAATTTTTGCCTTGTAAAGGTGGTGGAGTGGATAAAGTACTCTGAAAGTTTCACCTTTGTGAATTCAAATTCAGCCTCAGGCACTTACTTGACCCTAGGGAAGTAACTTTGAAGATATGAAAAAGAAGTCTAGGGGAGAGGGGGCTGAAAGATCGGTTTACTTGAGTAAAGAACTCACCAATCTCTGGCTTAATTCAGTGGTTACACAATCAGTTTACAAATTCCAACAAAATCTACCTAAGAAGGTAATCAAAAAGAGAAGTTGAGAGAGAGGAGCAAATGGGCTAAACATGAAGTTAAAAAAGAAGGAAAGACAAAGAAACTTGGATCAACATAGATCCAGCTGCATGACTAGGACATGTTAGTCTAGTAACATGGAGTTAGATTATATGGTTCCAGCTTAGAGAGAGGGAGAATAGAAGATAATAGAAGGATCCTGGCTTGGGAATGAAGCAGAAAAAGAGAGCTGCCATGAATGGAATCTTGTTCAAATAAATTTCTGTGGTGGGCAGAACAAGGGCATGCCACAGGAATGGTGCCCAAGGAGCAGCTAAGACAGCACTCACTAAGCAAGAGCATAGTTCATTAGTAATATGCATACTCTCATCCCAAAGGATGTGACCAACATTTCTCTGTCCAGAGTTCCCCTGCTACAAGTTAACCCTGCTTGCCTCAGTTTCCTCATCTGTAAATGACCTTGAGATGGAAATGGCAAACTACTCCAGTGTCTTTATCAAGAAAATCCCAAGGGGTGGCTAGGTGGCATAGTGGATAAAGCACTGGCCCTGGAGTCAGGAGTACCTGGGTTCCAATCCGGTCTCAGACACTTAATAATTACCTAGCTGTGTGGCCTTGGGCAAGCCACTTAACCCCGTTTGCCTTGCAAAAACTAAAAAAAAAAATACCAACTGAGGTCATGAAAAATCAGACATAATTGAAACAACTAAACAACAACAAAGGATAACAGACCTCTCAGATTTTGAATGGTTAATTTTGCTACTTGTAAAAAGGTATGTCTGTGAGTAGCCCTTGGTCTGAATGTCCTATTTCTTTTTTAGGTTTTTGCAAGACAATGGGGTTAAAATGACTTGCCCAAGGTTGCACAGCTAGGTAATTATTAAGTATCTGAAGTCAAATTTGAACTCAGGTCCTCCTGACTCCAGGGCTTCTGCTTTACTGAAAAATCTATTGACAGATTTTAAAGGTTTCATAAATGGGAGTGACTCATTCAAGTCTTGTAAAGGAAAGATAAAATATTTATGCTTGATTGCTCCTTTAGGAAGAATAAAGAAGTCCCAAGAGCAACTTGATGGAATTATAGGGCAGATATCCAACTATACCCCCAGTGGCCTTTATAAAACAATCTAGTCAGCTAGATACACACACACACACACACACACAGAGTCTACACAGTCTAAATAATCAACATTTAAGGTTTGCAAATGCCTTTACAGACATTGACTCCCTCTAGCTAAGGATACACCTTTGGAAGGAATCTCAGGGCTAATCCATCCTAGGTTCTTAGGCCCCTTAATCAGGTCTTATCCTCTAGATAGGACACTAAGGAAAAATATTTCTATTGGTAAAGTCATTAGAAAGAAAGCTATTACTATCAGTCAAGAAGAGAGCCAGCTATAGAGACTTTTTTTTTAGGTTTTTTCAAGGCAAACGGGGTTAAGTGGCTTGCCCAAGGCCACACAGCTAGGTAATTATTAAGTGTCTGAGATCGGATTTGAACCCAGGTACTCCTGACTCTAGGGCCGGTGCTTTATCCACTGCACCACCTAGCCACCCCTAGAGACTTTTTTTTTCCAAGGTAATGAGGATAAGTGACTTGACTAAGGTCACACAGCTAAATAAGTGTTTAAAGCTGGATTTGATGTCAGGCCCTCCTGATTCTAGGACAGTGCTCTATCTGTTGCCCATTATTTAGAGATTAAAGACAGATGATTTCAGGCCACTGAAAAGGCAAAGAAATTCACAGCTCTTTGGAATGGTAAAATTGCTCAGGATTTTATTACGACAAAATATTGTTATAAAATACATAGGTCAAAATTAATAAGAAAAGCAGCAAGCCCCCTGAGGAAGGACCAGGTGAAGTCTGAGAGAGAGAGAGAGAGAGAGAGAGAGAGAGAGAGAGAGAGAGACACACACAGCCCTGAGTCTTGGCTTAACCAGATCACTTGGTAAGAGGCCCATGGTGCTCCAAGTGGGTTAAGGGAGAGCATGAGAAAGCCACATCCTTCTGGATGGGAGCCCAGAACAAGCAAAAGACTTTGAAAGGCAGCGCTTCCTATTAAATACCCTTCTATGGGAGGTTGGACAGAGGTGGTACTTGAGTCAGGTATTTTCCAATGGCAAGCTACACACTTGTTCTTCCTGTCCCAGGGTACTTGAGCCCCAAGTTCAACATGTCATTTCCTGCCATTCCAGTGTCTTCTGCCAAGGTTAGGAGAAGGGGAAAATGGGGGACAAGATACAAACAACATCAAAAGGAGACAGGATACAATCAACAATCAAGGTCAGTTTACATCTCAGGAGCAAACAGTCCTCCACAATTAACAAGATTTTTAACAACATTAAAGCTATATTCCAAATGCTGTTTTTTTAAGTGTTTTTATTTTTTCTCAGTTATATGCAATTTTTAACAATTTTTATCATTTCTGAATTCCAAATTTCCTCCTTCCTTTCTCTTCCTCCTCCTTGAGAAGACAAGCTTTTAAATATAGTCATATATATTTCCATGTTAGCCATGTTACAAAATAGAACACAGAACCCCCACAAAAGAAAAAAAAACAAGAAAAATAAAGTATTGAAAACATATGCTTCTTTTTACATTCAGACTCCATCAATTCTTTCTCTGGAAGTGGATAGCATTTTTAATCATAAGTCCTTTAGAATTGTGATAGATCATTGTATTGCTGAGAAGAACTAAATTATTCCTAGTTGACCATTGTAATATATTGCTTTTGGTATGCATAACATTGCCCTGGTTGGGCTCATTTTACTTTGCATCAGTTGATAAAAGATGAATTCTTGAGAGGAAATTACTCCATGCCTTTTCCCTTGTGTTCCTTTCAGATTGTTCCCTATTCTTTCTACCATGAATAGCTTCCCTGGTAAGAAATACCACTATACTCACATTTTGGGAAAACAATCTTAGAGAGTTCTACTATAGAGTAGAATTGAGTTGTAGAGAGAGAACTGAGAGCCTCCAGTGGAGTTAATCTGTCCATCAGATGTACTGCACTTGAAGTAGAAGAAATATTAGATAGAGAAATATGTTTTATAATTATTCATCTGTATCTTCCCCTAGCCCTATCCTATTTTTCAAGTTCTTGAGATGAGGTCAATCAACAGAACAACTGTTCTTGCCCTAGCCTGAAAGGATTAAATCTTTGAGCTACAGCCCCTCATCAACATTTCTCAGTACCTCATCTCTACTCACTAAACTACTTACCTATGTCTCCCCATATCCTCCTTAAAAGTTCACTTACCCCTTAGTTGAGATACTCCCATTCCTTTAGGGGGGGGCAACCTGCTCTCAGGAGCATGATTCTCCATGAATATTTTCTTGCTCCTATACCTTTCCTTACTGCTCATCCTCTCACAGTGGTTTAAGTTCCTTAGGTTGTTTTTTTTAGAAGGATTTTATTTATTTTGAATTTTACAATTTTTCCCCTAACCTTGCTTCCCTCCCCCCACCTCCACAGAAGGCAGTCTGTTAGTCTTTACATTGTTTCCATGATATTCCTTGATCTAAGTTGATTGTGTTGAGAGAGAAATCATATCCTTAAGGAAGAAACATAAAGTATGACTTAGGTTGTTTTTTCCCTTAGGGATAAGTGGTTTCCTGCCTTTTAGTCTTTCTTCCCCTTCATTTTTGCTATACTACAGATATACTATATATGCAACAGCAAAACTTAAATAAATCCTTTTGTTCCTAAAATTTCTTCTGCGTCAGAGTCAGACTTTTACATTAATTCTTTCGTGTTCTGCCCGAACCTCTAGCTGGCTACATTTATCCCAGATAACACACTTAAAAGCATTGAGGCTGAACATTAATACCTTGAGAAGAAAAAAGACATTAGGAGGCATAAGTTGCCTTGGCTTGTTCATCTTCTATGCTATGTGCTTCTCTTTTACAAATATAGTATATTTATAATATATAATATATAATGCAATATATATGCTTATATTATATATGTATGTGTATAGTAAAAGATAGAACTCCCCAAAATTCGGATAGGTCTTGGTTGAGTTTGGCAGGTTGGAAATAAATGTATTGACCTTTCCAGAGTTGGTCCTAATCAAGGACAAAAGTTACCAGAGGTTTTGGACTTAAGAAAGAGTAAAATAGAATTAGGTTAACAAAGACTGATAGTACTCTAAATCTAAGAATTTCATGAGGAGGGTCAAGCCCAAGGGCCAGCCAGATGTTTCACTGATAAATGGATCTCTTGAGTTAAATAGCAATGTCTCTTAGGAATGTGATCAGAACTATCACTTTAGGGGTACATAGTCCAAAAAGGAGAGTCCTAGGAAAACTTCAAGTCAAATATTTACCCAGAGGGACTTCTGATAGGAATAGAAGGCAAACCCTCTGTTTTGTTTTATTATTAAGGGAATCATTTTTAGATATTCTTCTCAAATGCTAATTAGTTTAATTACCAGTAGGCATTTTGGTTGAACTTTGTTATAAATGACTCATAATTATATATACTTAGTCCAGGGTGATTAAAATAGCTTTTTATTAATTAAATAACTTTTCTGCAGAAAAGGGCCATTTCCCCTAGTGAGAAAGACACTGAATTGTGACAATGTCTAGTCTAATATTCAATTGAAATGCTTTTCCTTCCCCTTTGAGCCAGCCATTGATCTAAATCATCAGGTTACAATCTAATCAATATGCTTACCTCATACAATTCTCTAATATGTTTTTCCCACCCTGGTCACAGGGTGAGTGTACAGTAAGTGCACTTGCAGAGGTCAAGGACCCTAGGTTAACCTAAGACCAGATGGAGCAGGCCTGAACTAATCTCAGATCTGATGGGGTTGAGGTCATTCTTTTGTCTCCCCTTGGGTCCTCTACTACATATCTGTACATAGACCGAATAGCTACAGAAAGACACTAGGTCTTGTAATGCATAAATATATATATATATATATATATATATATATATGTATGTATTTTTTATTTTATTTTTTAAACTAACAATCTCCTCTTGCATTCTCTAGAAGTCAGATGTCTTACATTGCTCACAAGCTTTGACCATCCCTCTCTGTTCCTTAATTTGATCAATGGAGATTTATGAAACAGGGGAATTCCATTCACTTGTTATAGAAATATTAGTCAAAATATTCACTTTTGACTCTCTCTATATATATATATTCACTTTTGACTATATATATATATATATATATATTCTTTCTCCCTACTGATGCTATTTTCATTTATAAGAAAGTATGCTCCAAATTGTTGCCATTTCAATAAATTCCTTTGTTTTGTGCTAATTGTGTTATTTGGCTGATTAATTGATATTGATATATCACAAGGCATTCATGAGCTAAAATTTTAGGATTTTGAACCTAAAGAATCACTTTCAATATGGGTAGTCATGTCTCAGGGGACCCAATTCTTGAAAACATGCCAGAAGAGGAATAGCTTAGAGCAGGTGCTTCATAAGGTTGAAATTGAAAAGAAAGAGAGCAGATATGAAAAAATGTAAAAGAAATGTAAAGGTTAGGACAAATTTATTCCTCCATTTATGACAGTGGAGAGGCCACATTTTGATACTAGAATCATAAATCTAGCTGTATTGCAAGAGGAAATAGAAATGAGACTAAATAGAACAATGATGGGAAGAGTAGCTGGACCAGAAAAAGCATCATCTCTTGATGATAAAAATGATGGGAGCCTGTGGCATTAAGTCCCCTTATGATTTGACAGGGTCAATGAATTGCTTAAAAATACCTCTTTATGTAAGACCCTTTTGCTTCACCAGCAATTACTTCCTCATTCTTCTAACTAGAGAAGCTTGTAGAACAGAAGGTTTGATAATATGGGCAGAGTTCCTTTAGAATAGAGCCCTTTACACACACACATACACACACACACACACACATATTATATATATTATATATATATATATATACACACATGTTCATTTTATTATAATAATGAACCTTTCTCCATTTAAATACTCTCACTTTCTTTTGGTGGGGAGGGGAAGGCAACTGGAGTTAAGTGACTTGCCCAGGGTCACACCTCTAATAAGTATCTGAGGCTTTAATTTGACCTGAGGTCCTCCTGATTCCAGATCTGGTATTCTATCCACAACATCACAGAGCTGTTCCAAGTCTCACTTTCTTTACTAAATTTTAAGTTTTACAGGATGAGGTATCTTGTTTGTTGTATAAGTATGTCCAGGAGGATTTTGAGCTGCCCTCCTATTGCCATTCCAAACATTATTGAGAGAGCAGTGTAAAGGCAAAACCTAAAAAGAGAGAGAGTACTGTCCCTTAAAAAATAAAATATTCCAATGACTGGGGACCTTTTCTAGTTCCAATCTTGAACAACTGAAAGTATACTCTTGGAACTCCAAAGTTAAATATTCCTGTAAGAAAAGTAAGAGTCCTAATATGGGTTTGGATAACAAGATGGACAGTGTCTTAAGTCAATTTAGAGGAAGCAATAAATAGGTTCTTTCTATTTAGCTTTCTCAGGAAGAAAGAGATTATTCAGAGCTTAGATGGAGAACAAGGTGGACATCAAAGTTCAGTCTAAAGAGTAGTGAATTTGGAGTCACAGGATCTGAATTCTAATCTCACTTCTGCTAATTATATCTAGAGTGCTCATTACATGACTTCTCTAGGCTTCAGATGAATTCCTCTTTGATTTGTAAAATGTAAAATGAAGGGATTGGATTGCATGAGTTCTAACCTTTCTTCCAGGAGACAGAGAAAAATATGTTCTGGAAATTATGTAATTTTGAGGTCATTAAAGGACAATCAAAATATCTAAAAGAGGAGCATATAGCAAAGGCAGGAAAAAGTCTTGAATCCTATAATTATAAAGAAAGGTGTATAAGAGAATATTAATTACTACCATCTAATACAACTATTTTCCTATCTGTACAAAGTTGTTACTAGAGTAATATACACAAGCAGAAACAGCATTTTTTTTTTTAGTTTTTTGCAAGGCAAATGGAGTTAAGTGGCTTGCCCAAGGCCATACAGCTAGGTAACTACAGAAACAGCATTCCTAAGAAAAGTTTGAAGAGGGAACATGTAAGATTTTGTCAACAATAGTCTAATTTTTTTAACTCAACCATTTTATTAACTTTTCTTCATGTTGTGGACCCCCTCTGGCAATTTGGTAAATCCTCTGGACCTCTACCATGCATCAAATAAAATACATAGAATTATAAAAGAAATCAATTATACTGAAATAAAATTATCAAGATGTTAAGAAAAAATTATGATATAATGTGATATAATACAATATCTAGAAGCAATATCTAAAACAATAGCAATTTCAATGTAGTGATAATCATAAATGATATTTTGAGAAGGGAGTTAAGAGAAAGACTTCTTTGGAAATGACTGTGATAAAAAACAAAAGACATCAGTTAAATTTTTCTGAGAAAAAAGAAGATAATATTTGAGAAGTGGATTTGGATTTCTAGAATATGCTTAAAATACAGGAATTAAGGACCATTAGCTAGGGATAGGACAAACCTAATGACTGATATTTGATATTTTGTCCTTCATTCTCTAAGAAGACCTTGAGACTATTATCTTTAATTTAGGGAAAAAACCTGATATCTTATTATGTAATCTTGCTATCTCTTATACTTTATTTTTCTTCCTTAAGGATATGATTTCTCTCTCATCACATTCAACTGAGATCAGTGTATACCATGGAAACAATGTAAAGACGGGCAAATTGCCTTCTGTGGGGGGTGGGGGAAGGGAAGCAAGATTAGAGGAAAAATTGTAAAACTCAAAATAAATAAAATCTGTTATGTACATCAAAAAAAAAAGAAGACCTTGACATAAGGGAGGTGATGCTATGACACAAAGTAATTGAATTTAAATGAGGGAGTGGTCACTCTCTCCTCCAGAACCATTCGAATCCAGTGGTCAGTTATGGATCAGAATGAAGATGACTCAGAATGAATGGAGGCAGCCCAGGAGAGAAAGATGTTGGTCTTTTATTTTTTTTTTTAATTTTTTTTTTTAGGTTTTTGCAAGGCAATGGGGTTAAGTGGCTTGCCTAAGGCCACACAGCTAGGTAATTATTAAGTGTCTGAGGTCGGATTTGAATTTAGGCACTCTTTATTCCAGGTCCAGTGTTCTATTCACTGCTCCACGGAGCCGCCCCCAATGTTTGTCTTTTAAAGTCAGATCTTTCCCCAGGTCATGGTTTGACTGAGGCAATATTCAATCAAAGGTAAGAGATAGAAGAAGAAAAGAGGCCTCTTCCCTCTCCTCCCCCTGAAAAAAACCACAAGAGATGATAAAAAAAACATTTTACTAGGGACTTGTAAATCTGATGAGAACTTTAAAATAAAAATGGAGGAAAGGAGAAAACTACTCATCTAGCTCTGCCAAACCTAGTGCCATGAGGATAGTAGAAGATAACTGAATGAGAGGACCAGTAATACATGGGAAACTCTATCTATGAAAAGTCATAGTAATAAAATCCATGGTCTCTGTTGTCTATATATAAATGAACAAAGAATGGAACAAAAAATGGTCCATGTCAACTAGGAGATAATGCAAGAAGGGATATTTGACCTCTTAGGTCAAAGATTAGACTAACAGTAGGTAGAATGAGACCCATGACAAGTAGAAGAGTATTACTTATTCAAAATGACCAAAATAAAAATGATGGAAGAGCAGGACTCTGTATATACATATTCACATGTACATATATATCAACATGTGTGTATATGTGGTTATATACATTCAGATACACATACAAACTAGAGTTTTGCCATAATGTTATCCAGATTCAGCATGTAGAAAATATGAATCTCTGTTCAGTGAAGACTCTACTTATAGACCAAGCAAGAATCACAAATCAAATATTGAACATTCAAGTGAAATAATAAAATAACTATTCCACTAAGACCAACAGCCCAGAGAACTAGAATTCTTCACTTGGTGTTGGATCAATGTGGCAGTGAAGTCTTTTAGGGAAAACTATGTGGCAGAAGCTTTATAAGCTTTCCTTTCTTACCAATAATTGAGAATAATTTCTGTTAGAAGAACATACAAATGGGAAAAGAAAAATTCCTCCAGGGAAACTGGGGTTTACAGTTTAAGAAAGGCTACTTTACATTGTGGCACACTTGAGAAAAATCTGTAAATTGGCATTGGGAAAACATTATGGAAAACCTTTGGCTAAAGATCAATGGAAAGATAAATTCAAACTTTTATGGTGGGAATGCATTATATACCACCTAGACAACAAGGAGAATTAGATGAGGAGTTTGAGAAACAGACCTCCAAGTTGCCATAAAGGCAGGAAATTGTGGAGATGGAGGAGTTCAGCAATCTGAGTGGGTTACAGGTCTCTGCCACAAGCAGAGTGACTGCTAAATTCTGGTCTTGACTTAATGATAATTTCATTCTTTGAGAGGTAGAAGAAGTAACAATGGCAACCGCTATTCTAGATCTGCTTCTAACTAACCAAGAAGAACAGGCTGTTAAGTAGAATTGATGGGATCCCTAGAGGTAAGTGACAATTCCATTCCCAAGCACATAATAAGGAAGGAGAAGGAAGTCAGGCACAGTCTGAGGAGAAACTTAGATTTGTGCCAATAGGTTTTAAAGGGCTCAGAGAAAGGAGAAGTAAGATCAAGTGGACTAAAATTAGAGAGACAGAAACCTGAAAACATCAACTACTGGCACCTTCCCTCTTTAATTCCTTTCATTCTTCAGTTCAGTCATTTCAGCCATGTCTGACTCTTTGTGACCCTACTCAGGGTTTTCTGGACAAAGATATTGGAGTGGTTTGCCATTGCATTCTCCAGCTTATTCTACAGATGAGGAAATGGAGGCAAACCAGATTAAGTGATTTGCCCAGGGTCACACAGCTAGTAAGTGTCTGAGACTAGATTTGAACTCATGTCTTTCAGACTCTAGACCTAGCACTCTATCCTTTAAGCTACCAATTGCTCCACTACATCATATTTGATTCCCTTACATTTATTTTGTATTTATTTCTCATAATTTGGTTTATTTTTTCTCCTACATCTCTAAATTAATCAATTTTCATATGGCATTTGTTTCAAAAACACTTAAGGCTATTTTTTTCCTCAAAAGATTTTTAACTTTATGGAGAAGAGGAATATGTATATATACATACATATATGCACACATATGTATATAGTAGGTAATTATATATCTATTTTCATGTTGTTTCTTCCAATAGAAAATAAGTTCTTTGACTGCAAGAACTGTTTTTTGCCCTTCTATCTCAGTACAACATCTAGCACACTGCTTCATAAATGCTTGTCAAATGATGGGTTGATTCTCAAATGAAATTCTGAAAACTTAAGTAGAAATTATTCCAGCGAAGTAGAAAATGGAGAGCTGTCTAAAGAAACTGGTGCAGTTGCACTAGTAACTTCATGGTCTACTAAGAATTTTTATGTTAATTTAAAATTCTTAATTGATCAACTTTGGTTAATATTATTTTTATTCCCCAATATATGCCTCTTCCCCACCCCAACCCAGAGAGTTATCCTTTATAATGAATAAAAAAAGGAAAAAAATTGTTTAAAAAAGACTACCTAGCACATCAACTATATCTGCATTCCATATCCATAGTCTTTCTCACCTCTACAAAAAAATGGAAGGAGATATATTCTCATAGCTCCTCTTTGGGGATCAGGCTTGGTTATTTTAATTGAACAGTTTTCTGTTTCAGTTTTTGTCTTTTCAAACAAAACAATAAGTGGTTCAAATGAATTTACAGGCAATGGAGTTAAGTGACTTGCCCAAGGTTACACAGCTAAGTAATTATTGTGTCTGAGATCAAATTTGAACTCAGGTCCTCCTGACTCCAGGGCTGGAGCTCTGTTCATTGAACCACTAGCTGCCCTGTAGTATCAAACTTCTAAAGAAAAACTAATACCTAGTCTAATCAGTGTGCAAGTAAATTTTTAAACTAAGTCTCAAGAAAAAAAAATGTACCAATGATATACTTTTAATTATAGTCTTTATTGATATTTTTCCATTGGTTTCTTAAGCCTATTCAGTCAACAAAGCAATAGCTCCAACCCTGATTCATAGCTGTCTCCATCTTCAAAGGTGCAAATGTTCACACTGAAAATTTAACAATCTCTGTGAGCTAGTTCATACTGGATCCAACACACCTCTGCCTATCCTATACAAATCTTTCTCAGAAACTGGGAAAGAAAACTCTGTCAAACTCTTTTGATGAGACAAATATAGTCAGATAAAGAAAGAACCACAGACCAATGTCATTAATGAATATCAATAGAAAAAAATTTCAATAAAACCCATGTCATATTTTTAAAAAGACAAGTACAGACGATGGAAGGGCAAGTACCTGAAAAGGAATATAAAATAAACTATACTCCTGTAAGAATAGGCTGCCCTGTTAAAGTCCAGAATGTCCCAAAGCTATTAAGGAGTCCTGGGAAGAACAAAAAAAACTTAAAAACAAAGAACCAAAAAAACCCCTATATTTAGGACAAGGGCAGGATCAAAGAAGGAATTGAATCATTGCTTTGAGTGGATGGGCTGGTAATAATATATGATAGAAGAAACCTGAACAACTCAGCTCTTAATTGCCTTCTATTTTTTCTTCCAAAGAAAATGACATAGAAAATAAAGAATAACAAGGGTTAACAGATAATGGAGATCAGAGATAATTAAGGAGATGGTAAGAGGGAAAGGAGTCCTAGGACTAGAGAAATGACTTGGAAAACTCTTGAAGAATGGGATAGATGTAACAGGACTAAAGGAAGCAAATGCTTTCTCTCCTCCCCAACCCCCCCCCCCCCCAAAAAGAGAGAGAGAGAGAGAGAGAGAGAGAGAGAGAGAGAGAGAGAGAGAGAAAGAGAGAAAGAAAGAACATCTGTAACTGATAGAACAATGACCTTAAATTCTATTCTTGGTAAAATTCTAGAATCCAATTTTTTTAGGGTTTTTTTTGGCAAGGCAACGGGGTTAAGTGACTTGTCCAAGGTCACACAGCTAGGTAATTATTAAGTATCTGAGGCAAGATTTGAACTCAGATACTCCTGCTGATGCTCTATCCACAGTACCACCTAGCTGCCCCTAGAACCCAATCTTAAAAGAATGATTTAGAAATGGAAGATGTGATCATTAAAAGTTAGCTTTCTAACATGACTCTTCTAGGAAGATGATGATGTTTCTTCATTTTTTTTTTTTGGTGAGGCAGTGGGGTTAAGTTATTTGCCCAAGGTCTCAGCAAGTAAATATCAAATGTCTGAACTCAGGTCCTCCTGACTCAAGGGCTAGTGGTCTCCACTGCACCACCTACCTACCCCCTTATTCTTCATTATTGAAGACATTGGGGAGGTGATACTATGACAAGCAAGGGAATTGGATTTGAGTGAGGGGATACTATGCTAAGTCACCAGCCTTACTTTCTCCTCTCCTCTATCTGGGTCCAGTGGCCAAATATGAATCAGGAAGACTGGAGATGACTTGTCCAAGGTTACACAACAGGGATGGATCAATCCAGATTGATCTCATTTCTATGCTTCACCTCCATCAGGAAATGTGGGTCTCACCTCATGACACCCCTGTTTTCAGACCCACTATAACACTTCCTCAAACTTCCTATTTTCCATTCCATACCCACCCCTAATTTCCAACTTTAATATAGAGAACAATTATCAAACTAGTACTGCCATCTCTGGTAAGGACATGTCAATCAATAATCTCATGACCTCTTTCATCATTTTCTCTGACTTCTCTGTTCAGAAAACTCCTCCCTGGCAATCACTTCCCTTATATCTGTTGTATTCTATAGGTGTGCTTAACCCACTGATGGCACATAACAGACACCGAATAAACAGTTGTCAACTGATTGTCTGTGCCTATTAAAGTGAAAGCTCCTTGGGGCAGGAATTGTTTTGCTTGATTATATTTGTATTCCTGGTCCTATCACAGTGCCTGGAATAATGTAAGGACTTAATAAATACTTTTTCATTCATTCATTTCCTTTTTTGATAAGATAAATAGACCAGTGGATCAGAGAAAGTTTTTTTTAATTATATTTATTTTATTTTTGTACAAATGAGGTTTTTTATAAAATATTCTTGTTTAGGGATGGCTAGGTGGTGCAGTGGATAAAGCACCAGCCCTGGAGTCAGGAGTACCTGGGTTCAAATCCGGTCTCAGACACTTAATAATTAGCTAGCTGTGTGGCCTTGGGCAAGCCACTTAACCCCATTTGCCTTGCAAAAAACCCCCCAAAAAGCAAACAAAAAAAAACCAAAACCAAAAATATTCTTGTTTAAGAGTAAAAATAATACCTCCCAAAAAATATAGACCTTCATGAGCAATAAAGTAAAGAGGAACAAATTAAAATTAAAATTAAAAAAATAATAATAATAGGGGCAGCTAGGTGGCACAGTGGATGGAGCACCAGCCCTGGAGTCAGGAGCACCCAAGCTCAAATCTGGCCCCAGACACCCAGCAATCAACTAGCGACCCTGAGCAAGCCACCCCAACCCCATTGCCCTGTAAAAATAAAAAAAACCCAAAATAAAATAATAATGATGGGGAGGCCAGGTAGTGCAGTGGACAGAGCACCGGCCCTGGAGCCAGGAGCACCTGGGTTCAAATCCAGCCTCAGACACCCAACAATCACCCAGCTGTGCAGCCCTGGGCAAGCTACCCAACTCCATCTATCCTGCAACCCCCAATAATAATAATAATAATAATAATAATAATAATAATAATAATAATAATTATAAAAATGTGCTTCAGTCTGTGTTAGACACCACCAGCTCTGTCACGGGTGGATCACATTCTTTAGGATAAGTCCATCACAAAAACTACTTCCATATTGTTCTACTGTTGCCATTGCTGATGGGAACTCCCTCCATTCATACTTACCTACTACCATACACTATATTTTCTCTCTCCTTTCACTCTGTCCCTCTTCTTAAAGGTGCTGTAGGGTAGCTGAGTGGTGCAGCAGATTGATCACCGGCCCTGGGGCCAAGAGGCCCTGAGCCCACATACCACCCCTAAAGTCCAGCAACCACCCAGCCCTGTGGTACCGGACAGGGCATCCGATCCTAGCCCCTTGCAAGAAGTAAAAAAGAAAATGTGTTATATCTGACCACTCTCCCCCACGGTCCACCCTCTCCTCCATCACTCACATACCCCCCTTCCCCCTGTCCCCCTTCTCTCCTTCTTACTCTAGATGTCTATACTCCATTGAGTATATTTATATATATATATATATATATATATATATATATATATATATATATATATGCTGTTTCTTCTTCAAGCCACCTCTGATGAGAGTGAAGTTTCCCTCATTCCTTCCCACCTATCTTCCCCCTTCCATATCTTTACAATAGCTCATTGTAATAAAAAAAATCTTATTATATGAAATATCTTAACCTATTCCACCTCTCCTTTCTCTTACTCCCTTTACATTTCCCTTTTAGCCATTGACTCCATTTTTACAATATATCTTCAAATTCAGCTCTCTCCTGTGCTCTATCTATAAAAGGTCCTTCTACCTGCTCTATTAAATGAGAAGTTTCTTATGAGTATTATCAGTATCATTTTTCTATACAGGAATACATGTAGTTCATCATCATTAAGTCTCTCATATTTCTCCTCCACTCTCTATGCTTCACCTGAATCCTGTATTTGAAGATAAAATTTTCTGTTCAGCTCTGGTCATTTTAACAGGAACATTTGAAATCCTCCTGGTTCATTGAAAGTCTATCTTTTTCCCTGGAAGAAGACTTTCAGTTTTGCTGGGTAGTTGATTCTCGGTTGCATTCCAAACTCTTTTGCCTTCCAGAATATTATATTCCAAGCCCTATGAGCTTTTAATGTAGTTGCTGCTAAGTCCTCTGTGATCCTGACTGCAGCTCCACGATATTTGAATTGTGTCCTTCTGGATGTTTGTAATATTTTTCTCTTTGACTTGGGAGTTCTGGAACTTGGCTATAATATTCCTGGGGGTTGGGTTTTTTTGGATCTATTTCAGGGGGAGATTGATGGATTCTCTCAATTTCTATTTTTCCCTCTGCTTCTAGGATATCAGGGCAATTTTCCTGTAGGAATTCTTTGAAAATGATGTCAAGGCTCTTTTCCTGATCATGACTGTCAGGTATCCTAATAATAATTTTTAAATTATCTTTCCTGAATCTAATTTCCAGATCAGTTGTTTTGTCAGTGAGTTGTTTCACATTTTCTTCTAATTTTTCATTCTTTTAGTTTTGAAATATTGTGTCTTGACTTCCTTTAGTTCCATTCTACTTCTGAAGGATCTGTTTTTCCTCAGAGAGCTTTCTTATCTCTTTTTTCATCTGGCCAGTTCTGCTTTTTAAAGCATTCTTCTCCTCAATAACTTTTTGAACTGTTTTATCCGTTTGACCTTTGCTGGTTTCTAACATGTTATTTTCTTCAGCATTCTTTTGGATCTCCTTGACTAAACTGCTGACTTCTTTTTCATGTTTTTCCTGCATCTCTCTCATTTATTTTCCCAATTTTTCTTCTATCTCCCTCACTTGATTTTCAAAATCTTTTTAAAGCTCTGTCATAGCCTGAACCCAATTTCTATTCTTCTTGCAGTCTTTAGATGCAGGAGCTTGTACTTCCTCATCTTCAGATTGACTATTTCGATCCTTCTTTGGATCATAGACAATGTATTTCTCAATGGTGTTCCTCTTTTTTCAGAGAAAGTTTCTGATGTAGTTTACCTAGATTTCAACAAAAAAATTATTTAATTTCTCATGCTGTCCTTTTGGACAAGATGGATGGAAAGTGAGTTCATTGATGTCAGTCAGCTAGATTCTGAACTGGTTGAACAACTGGGTCCAAAGAATAGGTATTAATAAATCAGTGTCCATAAGGAGAAATAGCTCCAGTGGTATGCCTGAAGGATCTGCCCTTAGTTTTCTAGCTGTTCAAAATTTTTATTAATGAAGTCCTGAAATATATCCTTTTAAAATTTGCAGATATTCTACCAAAACTAAACTATCTGTTTAGTTCCCTACCAATCAAAATTCCAAAAAATTACTTTAATGAGTTAGAAAAAATTATAAGTAAATTCATATGGAGAAATAAAAAGTCAAGAATTGCTAGGAGCTTAATGAAAAAAAGTGCAAAAGAAGGTGGCTTAGCCTTACCTGATCTAAAATTATATTATAAAGCATCAGTCATCAAAACTGTTTGGTATTCTTTGACCCAGCAATACCACTACTGGGTCTATATCCTGAAGAGATGATGAAAAAGGATAAAAACATCACTTGTACAAAAAATATTTATAGCAGCCCTGTTTGTGGTGGCAAAGAATTGGAAATCAAGTAAATGTCCTTCAATTAGGGAATGGCTTAGCAAACTGTGGTATATGTATGTCATGGAACACTATTGTTCTATTAGAAACCAGGAGGGATGGGATTTCAGGGAAGCCTGGAGGGATTTCCACAAACTGATGCTGAATGAGATGAGCAGAACCAAAAAAACACTGTACATCCTAACAGCAACATGGGAGTGATGATCAACCTTGAAGGACTCACTCATTCCATCAGTGCAACAATTGGGAACAATTTTGGACTGTCTGCAAAGGAGAATACCATCTGTATCCAGATAAGGAGCTGTGGAGTTTGAACAAAGTTCAAGGAATATTCCCTTTAATTTAGAAAAAAACAGATATCTTATTGTCTGATCTTGTTACCTCTTAGACTTCTTGTCTCTTCTTTAAGGATGTGATTTCTCTCTCATTACACCCAATTTGGATCAAGGTACAACATGGAAACAAAATAAAGACTGACATATTGCTTTCTGTGGGGGTGGGGGTGGGGGGAGGGAAGTAAGATTGGGGGGAAAATTGTAAAACTCAAATAATATCTTTAATAAAAATAAATTAAAAAAAGAAATCATGAGGGTAGAACACTATTATTCTATTAGAAACCAGAAGGGATGGGAATTCAGGGAAGCCTGAAGGGATTTGCATGAACTGATGCTGAGTGAGATGAGCAGAACCAGAAAAACACTGTACACCCTAACAGCAACATGGGGGTGATGTTCAACCTTGATGGACTTGCTCATTCCATCAGTGCAACAATAAGGGACAATTTGGGGCTCTCTGCAATGGAGAATACCATCTGCATCCAGATAAAGAGCTGTGGAGTTTGAACAGAGTGTAAGGACTATTCCCTTTAATTTAGAAAAAAAAAATTGATATCTTATTGTCTGATGTTGCTATCTCTTATACTCTATATTTCTTCCTTAAGGATATGAATCAATTTGGATCAATGTACACCATGGAAACAATGTACACCATGGAAACAATGTAAAGACTGCCAAATTGCCTTCTGTGGGGGGTGGGGGGAGGGAAGTAAGATTGGGGGAAAATTGTAAAACTCAAAATAAATAAAATCTCTAATTAAAAAAAAAAAGAAATCATGAGGGACCTGACTTCAGAATAGTGTGGAAAGAATTGCATGAACTGATGCTGGGTAAAGTGAGCAGAACCAGAACAACATTGTACACATTAACAGTAACATTGTGTGAAGGTAAACTATGATTGGCTTAACTTTCCTCAGCAATGCTGTGATCAAAGATAATTCTAAAAGACTTGTGATGGAAAATGCCAACCATATCCAGAGAAGGAACTGTGTAGTTTAAATGCAGATCAAGGTTTACTATCTTCAATTTTTCAAAGTTGTCTTATGTATTGTCTTTTTTCTATTTTCTTTTTCCCATTTTGATTTGATTTTTCTTTCACAATATAATTACTATGGATCTTTGATTGATGGATGCAATTCCTCTCAGCAGTTCAGAAAGCTAGGACAACCCTGGGAGATATATTATGTATGGACAATGCTATCCTCATCCAGAGCAAATCAAACCAAACCAAACCAAACCAAAAAAAAAACCCCTACAGAGTGAACACTACATTCACTTTTTTAAAATTTCTCTTATGTTTTTCCTTCCTGTCTCATGATTTTCTTTCTTTTTCCCTTAGTCTTAATTCCTCATACAGAAAATGACTAATCTGCAAAATTATTAAACTCAAAATGTATGGGTATAATGTTCACCAAACTGTTCTCTGCTGAGGAGAGGAGGAGTGGAAAGGGAGGGTGGAAAGAAATTATGTAACTTGTAAATATGTATATGCATGTGGATGAATGTTGAAAAACTTTCATAACATGTAACTGGAAAAATAAAATATCAATTAAAAAAATAAAATTTTCAGATAATACAAAGGTAGGAGGGATAGGTAAAATTTGAATGTCAGAACCAGGCTCCACAACAATTTCTATAGGTAAAAGGAAAAAGCCAAATTTAATTATTTAGTTTAATAAGGATAAATATAAAATTCTGGATTTGGATTCAAAAATCAACCTCACAAAGACAGAATGGCAGAAACATGATTAGGTAATAGTTCCTATGAAAAAAGACAGGGGTATGTTATTGACCACAAGCTCAATATGAATATTCTTTATTTCTTTATTTTTAGTTTTTTTGCAAGGCAAACGGAGTTAAGTGGCTTGCCCAAGGCCACACAGCTAGGTAATTATTAAGTGTCTGAGACCGGATTTGAACCCAGGTACTCCTGACTCCAGGGCCAGTGCTTTATCCACTACACCACCTAGCCGCCCCTGAATATTCTTTAAAAGGTAATTACAGAGCTAGTTATAAAGTCAGGGTTCTTCTGATTCCATATCTAATACTTTTTTTTAGTATATTTTTATTAAAAACCCATTGGGCAAGATCTCCATAGATTTCTTTTCTCCCACAAGACCACAAGATACAACTAATTATTTTACCCTTTGGGAGGATTAAAGAAGTGTGCCTCTCCATTTTTGGAACTCAATTTGGTACTGATCTCTCATCCTAGGTACACTTTCTAGAAGTTGAACAAGGGAGGATATGCTATATACTTATTCATTCATTAGTGCATTCACAGAAGTTCCTGAACTAGGAAGTATTCTTTAGGAAAGTTGGAGATCTAGAAAGTACTTTTCAAACTAGTAGTGTTCTACTATCACAATCTAATTCCTTCTTGAGAGTCACATGGGCCTGAGGAAAAGGTCTTACTCTCAGCTTCTTCATGAAAAGGTTGAAAAGCTGGTGTTTGGATCACTCCTTGGGGAAAGTCATCATCATCAATGGCCTTTATTCCATCTGCTTATAGCACATGGAGACTGGATGAAGCAAAGGCACCATTGGCTCTAGTTGTTTGTACTTGTTTCTATTCAATTAGCAAATGGACCCTTTGGGGCCTCAGAGAATAATCTCTTTAGAACCAAGACATTTTTAATAAACAATTGGAGCTATAGAAGAACAACATTTGCAGACACCCACATTATTTTTCCAACATGTTGCGCTGACTCAGAACCCCTCCCCCCATTTTTTCTTTCTGCTGTGAGCTAATTTTCTCTCTAATTTCTAAAAACCCAAATATAAGGGAAATCTCATTTTCTCTGTTCTGACTCATTTACAATTAAATACACTTATACCCATCTGTGTCTGTATACATCTGCATACATTTGCTACATCACATCACCCTTTATATTTGAGGATGTTGCTGCTGCTTATTTTTGCTTAGCAGTGTCTGAGCTGGCTGCAAAGATCAACAAGAGACCAGGTTACTGCCACAGGGCAGGTGTATAGTCCAAGCTTTGGTGGATGAAGCCTGGGGACATGTAGATGACAGATGGTCTCTGTAGTTACTGCTCAAGAGTTATTCTCTCTGTTCTTCTCCTCTTTGAAATGGGGCAATGTCCATAATGTTGCTCATTGGCAGATGGGATAGAATGTGTAGGGGGGCTTATCACGGAAAATGTGTTACACAAGTGTTGCCGCCATTTCAGTTACATCCCCTCATCTTCAAGGAGGAGTGTGGAGCTGTCTCTGCTCTTCAGAGGGGAATGTGGTGGCGTGTGTGGGCGCCTGCCTCACCTACGTTCCTAAAAATATCATATCACTGTTTCCTACCACGTTTTTTAAAAAATGAAGTTACGTTGAAAAGATATTCAGATTTAATGAGATGGTGGAGCTTGTCAGACCATTTAAGACTTTTTTTTATATCATTTCATTGAATAAATTCACATATATGTATATATACATATGTATGTATGTATGGCCAACAAGAATTATGGTGACGCAAAGAGTAAAATGTCTACAACTGACAATTAAAAAAGTTAATAAAATTGAAATGTTAATTGGAACACACTGGTTTCATACTGATAGATGATACTTTCTGGGAAACTTTAATTGGACAGTGGAATCTTGCTGTCAGACAAGATTCAAATCTACTTTTGTGAAAAGACACAAGATACCCTGTGAATTGATCCAACCATTCTAAAAAGCAATTAGGAATTAAGCTTGAAAAGAAAGTAATAAAAATGTCCTTCCATGGCCTTTGACCCAGATACCTGCTAGATAGATATCCCAAGGAGATCAAAGATAAAAAGTCCCCCTATATACCAAAATATTCTTAGCATAACTTCTTTGGTTGTGAAGAACTGGAAATAAAGTTTATTCTCATCAATTGGGGAATAACTAACTCAGTTGTTATACTTGAATATACTAGGATATTACTTTATTATAATAAACTACAAATATGAATAATTAGAAAAACATGAAAAGACTCATGTTACACAGAATGATATAAACAGAATTAGAAAAACATTATATATAACACTACTATATATAACAGATGCAATGCAAGTTTCTCTTATAAAGGTCTCATTTCTAAGTTATGTAAGAAACTAAATTTACTTTTTAAAAAAAGAAATTTTTTAATACATAAGCAGACAAATGATATGAATAGACACTTATCAAGAGAAATCCAAAATACTTAAAATCATGTGAAAAAATGCTCTAAATTACTATAATTAAAGAAGTGCAAATTAAAGCAACTCTGAAGTTATATTACAGACTCACTAGATTGCAAAGTGTACCCCCCCAAAAAAAAGACAAATGTTGGAAGGACTGTGGGAAAATAGGCACACTGATGTACAATGATTGGTAGAGCAGTGAATTAGGCTAGTCATTCTGGAAAGTTATTTGAAATACCCAAAAAGTTGCTAAACTGTATATATTATTTGATCCAACAATACTATTACTAGGCCTAGACCACAAAGAGATCTAAGATAGAGGAAAAGAAATATGTATACACAGACACACACACACACACACACACACACACACACACACACACACACACATATATATCTCAGCTTTTTTTGTAATGGCAAAGAAATAGAAAATGAGTAATGGTTAAACAAATTATGGCATATGAATATTCATTTGAATATTATTTTGTTGCAAGAAATGATAAAAGAGAAACCTGAAAAGACTCATATGAATTGATGCAGAGTGAAATAAGCAAAATCATAACAATTGAAAACATTGAAAAAAATGAACAATTTTGAAAAACTTAAGTCGGGTCAACATAATGACCAATTATTATTCCAGAGGACTAATGATGAAGCCTATGACCTACTTTAAAACAACTCTGATCTTTTCAACAGAAATGCTTGTAAGTCCTCCATTTAATTAAAAATTCATTTCCCCCTCTATAAGGATTAAACTTAATTTTGCTGGATAAATTATTCTTAGCTCTAAGTCTATATCCTTTACTTTTTGGAATATTGGATTCAAAACATTTTATTCTTCATTAGCAGTAGCTGCTAAATCTTGTGTGATTTTCACTGTGGATCCTCAGCATATGAATTCTTTCTTTATGGCTGCTTATATAATATTACACTTTGACCTGGAAATTATGAATTTTTATTATAAAACTCTTGGGAGCTTTCATTTGGACTTTCAGGAGGTAACTGGTGGATTCTTTTTATTTCTGCTTTGCCCTCTGATTCTAAGGAATCTGGGTAGTCTTCTTTTAAGATTTCTTGAAATATAAGATTTAGGCTACTTTTTTTGGTCATGTTGTTGAGGTAATCCAATGATACTAAAAAATGCTTTCCCTCAATCTATTTTCCAGGTTAGATGTGTTTGCTATGAAATGTCTGTTCTATTTTTTCAGTCTTTTGACTTTATGATAATTTTAAAGTTATTTTTTGAAATCACCAGCTTCTAATTAGTAGGTCCTAATTTTTAGGATTTTTGTTGCTTAGATAGGGTTTTGTATATCTTATGACATACTGTTAATACCTTTTCCAAGTCTTTTTTTCAATAGCTCTCATTTCTTTTACAATTGCTTTTCTCTAGTGCTCTCATTTCATTAGTTTGAACATTTTAAAACATTTTTTTTAAAACTCTCACTTTCTTTTTTATTATATAAATATTTTATTTGTTTTCTGATTATGTACAATAGTAGCTTCTACCTACCATTTTTTGGTAAGGTTTAGAATTTTACACATTTCCCCCCCACCCTCCCTTCTATCACTCCTCCCCCTCAGAAGGCAGTCTGATAATCTTTGCATTGTTTCCATACTATACATTGATCAAAATTAAATGTGTTGAGAGGAAAAATCATATCCTTAAGGAAAAGATAAAATATTAGAGATAGCAAAATTATGTAGTACATAAGACAATTTTTTAAAAATTGAAGGTAATAATCTTTGGTGTTTGTTTAAACCCCACAGTTCTTTCTCTGGCATTCTTCTCACAGATACCCTAAAATTGTCCCTGAGTATTGCACTAATGGAATGAGCAAGTCCATTAAGGTTGATCATCACCCCATCTTGCTGTTAGGGTGTATGATGTTCTGATTCTGTTCATCTCACTCAGCATCAGTTCATGCAAGTCTTTCCAGGTTTCTCTGAAATCCCATCCCTCCTGATTTCTAATAGAAAAATAGTGTAAAACTCTCACTTTAATTATCCTGGAATTCTAGTTGAATTTGCACCCAACTTTTGTTTTTCTTTTAGGCTCTGTTTGTAGGTATTTTAGAGTCATTCTCTCCTTCTGGATTTGAGTCTTGAGTGTATCTGACACCATAATAGCTTTTGATAGTAGTTTTCTTTTCCCTTCCTCCTTCCCTCCCTCTCTCCCTCCCTCTCTTCCTTCCTTCCTTCCTTCCTTCCTTCCTTCCTTCCTTCCTTCCTTTCTTCTTTCTTTCCTTTCTTCCTTCTTTTCTTGAAGCTGGAACTGAGACCCTGCTCAGCTCCCACAGTCAGAGTCCTACAATTGCTGCTTATTTCTGAACTCATTCCTTGCTTGTTATACAGACAAGGCCCATAAATGGTTTAACAAGTCCCCTCTTCAATCCTTCCTGAATCTGTGGCTCAGAACTAAGTATGAGTGATAGAACTGCCTATTGACATGAGTTCCTGTGCTTTGTATAAGTTTATTTCCTTCTGTTCTGGATCTGGGATCTTCTCTGTCTACAGACCTCTCTCTCTCTCTCTCTCTCTCTCTCTCTCTGACTCCTCATACTTCCATCTGGACTGGAAAAGAAATGACTCACTGTGATTTTTTTTTTGGATTTTTTTCATCAGCATTTGCTCCTATACATTTTCTAGATTTATTTGGAGTTCGTTTGTGGGGAGGGGAGCTCACTCTACATCTTCCTGTTCCTCTGCCATGTGGCTCCACCTTTATCAGATTCAGTCTTCAAAACTTGTGGCAAGATCCATATTTCATGAAATACAATCCCACTTAATGATATATATTGTTTATATTAGCCTAGCTGAAGCATTGGACCTCTCAAAGTCTCCCAGGCAACTCTCTAAGACAAAATTACAGAACAGCCTGCATTGGTAAAACTATAAGTTTGATATACTATTGAAAATCACAGGTTTAATTAAAAAAATTAGTTGAACAGACTAGAAGAGATGTCATTATATTGTGTCACAAGCATCCAATATGTCTTCCGCTTATCTGGGAAACAAGCCAGTGTTAGCGTCTGCTAGCTGAAACATCTTTAGAGTAAGAAAACTGCTGCCATCACTTACCAATACTGCTTGTTTGCATTTAGTTTTGCCCTGGATTTATACAGGGTAGCCAGATGGCACAGTGGATGTAGCACTGGGCCTAGAGTCAGGAAGACTCCTTTTTTTTGAGTTCAAATCTGGCCTCAAACACTTACTGGCTATGGGACCTTGACCCCAGGCAAATTACTTTAACTATGTTTGCCTCAATTCTTCTCATCTGTAAAAATGAGTTAGACATCATTTTGTGATGATCAGCTTTGGTTTAGTTCTTCTCAGCAATACAATGATCCAAGATTAACCCAAAAGACTCATGATGGAAAATGTTATTCACATCCAGAAAAAGAACTATGGAATCTGAATACAAATCAAAGCATTCTTGTTTTACTTGTTTTGTTTTTCTTCACTTTTCTTCTGTTTCTTCTTTTGCAACATAATATTTTTAGATTTTTTTTGCAAGGTAATGGGGTTAAGTGACTTGCCCAAGGCCACACAGCTAGGTAATTATTAAATGTCTGAGGCTGGATTTGAATTTAGGTACTCCTGTCTCCAGGGCTGGTGCTCTATCCACTGTACCACCTAGCTGCCCTTGCAGCATGATTAATGTGGAAATATATTTAACATAATTGCACATGTATAAATTATATCAGATTGTATACTGTCTTGGGGAGGGGGGAAGGAAGAAAATTTGGAATTAAAAAATCTTATAAAATTGAATATTGAAAAAAAACATTTTTAAATGAGTTAGGGAAGGAAATAACAAACCACTCCAGTATCTTTAGCAAGAAATGGGGACACAAAGATTCAGACACAGCAGCATAAAATACCTGAACAACAACTAGAAAGGAAGGAAGGAAGGAAGGAAGGAAGGAAGGAAGGAAGGAAGGAAGGGAGGGAGGGAGGGAGGGAGGGAAGAAGGAAAAGAAACAAAGTATACAAGTAAAAAGAATAAATTTCAAGGGTGAGAGGATTTACAAATAGAAAGAGCAGGAAAAATCTAGTGTAGGAAGTGGATCTTATACTATATTTTGAAAAATACTAATATTCTAGGAGTTGAAGGTGAGGAAAAGAGCATTTCAGGCATGAGGAATTACTTATATAAAGGCATGTACACAGGAGATGAAGTATTCTATATGAAGAACATCTAGCAGACCAGTTTTACTGAAGTAGAGATTTCATGAAGGGAACTAATATGAAAATATTAGAGAAAGGCATAGTGGATCCTTGTGGAGGACTTCAAGTAACTAATTGAGAATTTTTTATTTTATCTCAAAGGCAATAGCTATAACCATTGAATATTCTTCAGAGGAGATTAAGATGGTCAGATCTGAAATTTTAGAAATATTAATTTGGCAGTTGCATAGCATGGATTGGAGATGGAAGAAATTAGAAGCAGAAGAGGAAGTACTTCCAATAGTCTAGGCAAAAGATGAGTCTGTTTATAAAGTGGTTAAATGTTCTTTAAATCTTGATTGGTGCTTATTGTTTTAGATCATTTCTAAGTCCTTTACAATAAAGAAGGTTCTTTTATTCCATTTGTACCCACACTTGCACCCAGAATTAAATTATTTGTGTAATTGTTTTACATTTCAAATATAAATTCTAGTTTATATTAGGGATAATTTTTTTCTCCTGTTGCTGCCACCTTTCTATCTCCCATCTTTCTTGAGTTAATGAGAACCCTTTAACATTGCAATACAAATTACTGTGAATTTTCTCTGTTGGGTTTTCTGAGGACCAAATTTTGCTATTTTAGTCCCCTTACGGTCATAGTGGGAGCAGGTGATAACCCTCAGCTTGGATCCCTTTAGAGAAGTGGGTTGCTGATAGGCATTGCCCACTCTTAGTAATGGAAGTTGGCTTGTTTGAAATAGTTCAAGGTGAGAATAAACTGCTGAGTGCAAATAATAGCAGGGGAGGGGGGTCATGGCCTCATATTAAGAAAATTAATGAGAAAGAACAAACTATTGAAATCTAAGCTGAATATGTACTATATTATTCAATGTCAGGGCCAGCCAGGCAAGAGTGGTTGGATTCCCTGGGGTGGTCCACCCTGAAGGTATTAATAGGTTGGTGCTTAGCTGAATAAGGCAGAAGCATTCAAAATTCATGACCTTTGCAACACCTCCCCAGCTTGGGCCTGTAGAAAATTTGTTAAGGAGGATGAGAAGTAATGAGCAAACTCATGTTATTTAGTAACCTGGCTCTCAGTTTTATGGCATAAATTATCCTAAAAGATTCAGCAAAAGGGATTTCACTGAGGGCATGAACCTCATTTAGGGAGCTCTGCTCAACCAGATAGTTCTTGGTAAATTGGAGAGGGACTGGTAAATATTAATAAGTGATAATGATGATCATGGTGACAATCTTCTGTGATCATTTGGAGAAAAGGGCAATGCTACACTCATAGGTAGTTGCCTTGAAGAGCAATTAATTTCAACTAGCTCTCCCTTTGCTGTGATAAGTGAATTTGCTGTGATATAAGTGAATAAAGCTGCTGGGCTGGCAAGAACCAATGGAAGGATCCAGAATACAGGAATGATTTTACCTTTTTTTAATTGGGCTGTGGATTGATGGAATAATAGAATGTTAGAGCTAGAAGGGACAGTAAGAGATTATTCAGTCAAATCTCTTGCCTCTATCTAGGACTAAATGAAAACTCACAGAGACAAAGAAAAAACAAAAGCTGCCCAGACCTCTGCTTAAATCTTTGCTGTCCTCAGCATGTCCAAGGGTAAAATAGAGGTGTATAAGTTCCAGGCAGAACTCTCTTCCAGCTCCCTCTCAATATATATTTATTTTTTAAAATTTCTAGGGTTTGACTTTTTTTTAGTCTGTTGTCAAGCAACAGAAGCAATGAATGGAGACAGATGACTCATTCGCCAATAGTTCTGAGCTATAAAATGTATTAATTTATTTCGACTGCCATTTCAGTGCAGCAATCCCATTCTGATAGTCCTTTTCACATCCAAAAAAATCATAAAATGCCAAACCAAAAATAATTTTTAAAATGTTGAATACAAAGAGCCAGGTTTCCACAGTAAAGGTCCAAGAGAAGAAAAAACATCCCCTCCTCCTTTCTCTTTTTAAAAGATTTCTTTTTTAGAGACAACTTGGGCTGTCACAGCTCTTTCCCCATTTCTCTTTCTCGTTTTGTTATTAGCAATAATAACAGCCCCAAAACAGCATGTTTGTTTTTATGTACAAATCTTTGATAGTATCGTGGAGAAAGAATTGCTGAACACCCACTGTCAACCCAATTTAAGAACAAAATCTAGATTGAGATTTCTATAGAGAGGGTTTTTTTTAAATGAGTAACATGAATAAAAATCTTTTGCATATCTCCCAAAAATGTCAGGGGACCAATTTTAGTTCTTTTTATTTAAAATTTAGCCCACCATCTATACCAATCAGCTTCTTCTATTAGAGGGGACTAGGAAAGGAGGGGCAACTAGCAGCATAAGAAACCTGCATGGAAGTCCTTACTGTATGAAGCTAAGTGAAAAGATAAAAAATAAAAAGCCTAAAAAGAATGCAGATATCAAAATTTATTCCACTCTTATGTAGCTCCATTTTTAAAAAAGCTTCTTTGGATACAAATGTGTCTTTTTGGGGGACAAAAATAAATATCAAGATGTTACAGACAGATACATGATTTGACAATTGGTTCCATTTCCTTGATGGGAAGTCATGATAGACACAGTGATGCAGATCACACAGAAATATATCTTCTGTTGCAGGGCAACCTCATTAATCAGTTAAGATCCTGAAAAATTCGTTCTTTTGTCCTTTTTCCATATTTCTTCAGGACTGACTGACTTTCCCCTATGAAGTCATGATATCCCAGCTTACCTGGGCCATCCTTTAATTCACTTAGTTGACTCATAGGACTAGAGTGCATAGATTTAAAAGCTTTAAGATCTTCTAGCTAAATCCCCACATTTTGCAGAAAAGGAAATCAGAGCCCAGAGAAGTTAACTGATTAGTTCAAGGTCATCTAAGTAGTAAATGACCAAGGTGGGAGAACTTAAATTCTCTCACTTCAAAGTCAGAGTTCTTCCCTTGTGGTTGCCCATCATTATGGCAACTGTTCTAAAGCTTTTCAAATCTCTGAATTCACTTTCAACCTTCCTTTCTCTCAGCAGAGGAATTCATAAGGATATCTATTAGAGTATCCTCATGTCCCCTTTAACATACCTCAAAACTGTTTTTACCCATCCTGTTCTTTTTTCTTTTGGTCTCAGATAATGAGGTACTCTTCTTTATCACCAAAGCTAGCCTTTTCACTTGTGCTCTTAATCCAATCAATTCAAAATTTATCAATCACCTACTGCATGCAAAATATTATGTTATGTGTAAGGGTGTGGTATAAGCAATGTCCTAACTCCTTCTACCCCATACAAGTTAGGGGTGATTTTCCCTGAAAAACTTCAAAGCTGTCCCTGGGAATTTGATTGACCCAAGAGTATGAGAGCTCAAGCTATACCTCCCTTGAAGAAACTTCCTATTAGTATCTGACCAAAATGATCTGGTTTCTTGGTCATCTAAGGACATAAATAGGCCCACCCACTTGGAGGAGGCACCCTTCAGAGATGGCTGATCCCCCAAGACCACATAAGTCATAACAACCTACTCTGTTATTCAAGAGTATTTTTTTATAGAGACTAGGAGGGCAGACTTTACTAAAGTCAAGTGCTAAAGTATCCTTGTTAAATATTCTCTTTAAATTTTCCATTAAAAAATAATAAACAAACATCTATTTTGCATCCCTCCCCATTAGAAAAATATAAAAAGCCTTGTAACAAATATACACAAAGAATAAATTCCTGCATTGGTCATATCCCAAAAGTTCATTTCTTAATCTGGACCTTGAGTCTATCACTTCTCTGTTAGGAGTAGGGCAGCATGGTACATCATGGGTCCTCTGGAATGATGATGGGTCATTGCAAAGATCAGGGTTCTTGAGACTTTCCAAGTTGCTTGTCTTAAAAGTATTCTGTCTTTTAAAGTAAATTTATAAAAAATTTATTTAAAAATTAAGCTAACTGATTTGCTCAAGGACATAACAGCGAGTAAGTGTCTGAGGCTAGATTTGAACTTAGGTTCTCCTTTCTCCAGGTTCACTGTGCCATCTAGTTCAAATTCCATTCAGGTTCTTAACTTCTTTCTTTTTTTTTAATTTTTTTGTTTATTTTGTCTAAATCTAAAAGGGATACCTTAAAGTTCCATATTATTAAACTTTTGGTCTATTTCTCCAAATAATTTATTTAGCTTTTAAAATTTGGATGCTATGCCATTTAGTACATATATGTTAAATACTAATAGATTGTCTATAGTACTGTTCAGCATAGAGCTATGGTTTATCTCTTCTAATCAAGTCTATTTTTGTTTTATCTTGTCTTAGATCATAGCTGCAAACCCAGATTTTTTAACTTCAGATGAAATATAGTAGATTTTGTTCCATCTTTTTTTTTTTAACTTTGTGTGAATCTTTATGTTTCAGTTGTGTTCCTTGTAAGCAAAGTATGGCTATATTCTGCCTTCTAATCCATTCTGCTATGCTCATCTGTTTTCATGTGAGAGCTCATCCGGTTCATAATGAATAATTAATTACATATTTCTCTCCATCCTATTCACATTTTCCTCCCTTTGCTTCCTGCCTCCTCTTTACAAAGAAGGGACTAATGAGAAAGAAGGATTGTGCTTGTGCATATCCTTTGATCCAGCAATATCACTACTAAGTCTGTATTCCAAAGAGATTACCAAAAAGGGCAAAAAACCCCACACGTATAAAATTATTTATAGTAGCTCTTTTCATAGTGGCATAGAATTGGAAATTGAGGAAATGCTCATCAACTAGGAAAAAGTTGAAAAAATTGTGGCATATGAATGCGATGGAATACTATTGTTCTATAAGAAATCAAGAGTAATGAAACTTCAGAATAGCCTGGAAAGACTTGAATGAACTGATGCTGAATGAAGTGAGCATAACCGGAGGAATACTGTGCACTGGGGCTGTCCAACCTTAAGTTGTCTTAGGGCCACATTAAAATAAAATAATTATTCAAGGGTTGCACCCAGAATAAAAATACAGTCCTTGTTCAGTAAATGTAGGACTAGGTGAGAGCTCCTGGGTCAAGGTTCTTAAATATAAGAGGTTTGCTTCTCAGAAAGTGAGGGAACATGTGACATTAATACAACAGGAGAAAGCAAGAAACATAATAGCAAACACAAAAAGAACTAAGCAACAACACAACAGTATTTAGGTAGGTGCATACTAACCAATCTACATTGTACAGGCAGAAGGTTTCCCACAGATCGATTGAAAATACCATATGATAGGTTCCATCTGTAATACTGCTTTAAAACAACCAAAGAAAATTAACATCAATGAGTTGGAAGGGTTGTGGGAAATCTAGGACACTATTACACTGTTGGTGGAGCTATGAACTCATCCAACCTTTCTGGAGAGAAATTTGGAATTACACCCAAAGGGCAAGAAAAATGAGCACACTCTTTGATCCAGCAATACCACTACTGGGTCTATACCCTGAAGAGATGATGAAAAAGGCTAAAAACATCACTTGTACAAAAATATTCATAGCAGCCCTGTTTGTGTTGGCAAAGAATTGCAAATCAAGTAAATGTCCTTCAATTGGGGAATGGCTTAGCAAACTGTGGTATATGTATGTCATGGAACATTATTGTTCTATTAGAAACCAGGAGGGATGGGAATTCAGGAAAGCCTGGAGGGATTTGCATGAACTGATGCTGAGTGAGATGAGCAGAACCAGAAAAACACTGTACACCTTAACAGCAACATGGGGGTGATGTTCAACCTTGATGGACTTGCTCGTTCCATCAGTGCAACAATCAGGGGCAATTTTGGGCTGTCTGTAATGGAGAATACCATCTGTATCCAGAGAAAGAGCCATGGAGTTTGAACAAATTTCAAGGACTATTCCCTTTAATTTAGGGGGAAAAACCAAATATCTTATTGTCTGATCTTGTTATCTCTTAGACTTTTTGTTTCTGCCTTAAGGATGTGATTTCTCTCTCTCTCATCACACTCAATTTGGATCAATGTACAATATGGAAACAAAATAAAGACTGATAGATTGCTTTCCATGGGGGGGGGGGAGTTAGATTGGGAGAAAAATTGTAAAACTCAAAACTCAAATAAAAATCTTTTGAAAAAAAGGAAATTAATATCAATGAGATTAATTTTTAGTGATGGAATTAAAATCTAATATTCATTCTATGCAAATTATTATTTTATTTTTTTGCTCATGAAAATTAAAATCCACAGGTGGGTCCCATAAAATTGCACTGTGAGCCACATGTAGCCTGCAGGCCATATTTTGGACAACCCTGGTGTACACACTAATAGAAACATTGGGTGATGATCATTTCAACAGTATAATAATCAAAGACTTGTGATGGAAAATACCATCCATATCTATAGAAAGAAGTATGGAATTTAAATGTAGGTCAAAGTTTACTATCTTCACTTTTTAAAAGTTGTATTATGTATGATGGGTTTTTTCTCTCTAATGTTTTTTTCCCATTTTTCCATTTTCCCATTTTCACAAATGATTAATATAGATTTATGTGGCTTTTCTTTTTTTCTTGGTTTTGTGCTTTGGGTTTCCTTGTTGCTATAACAGCTCTTTATGGTAGGTTTTTTTCTTCCAAAAATTCATATTTCCAGACTTCTTGAATTGGACTATGTGTTAGGACCAGTATCTATAAACTACTACTTCTCCTCCTCCTCCTCCTCCTCCTCCTCCTCCTCCTCCTCCTTCACAAGGTAATGGGGTTAAGTAACTTGCCCAAGGCCACACAGCTAGGTAATTATTAAGTGTCTGAGGTTAGATTTGAATTCAGGTCCTCCTGACTCCAGAGCTGGTGCTCTATCCACTGTACCACCTAGCTGCTCCCTATCTATAAACTTCTGAAGGGAATGCCTGGATCATCCTTGATCCTGTTTTGTTCTTTGATGCTCTGTTTTCTCTGAATATTGATTGTTATATTCTTCAAGTTTCTCAGAAGTAGCTCAGTTTGGGGACCTGCAAATTTACAATGCATCCAAAGCAGTAGAGATCAAAATGCAATGTAATTGTTGCCCTCATTGTCTGAATTTTGCAAGACTCTAAGTTTTGGCTCTGAACAATCCAACTCTTGCCTTACCCCTGGCTAGAGTTTTAGGAGACTTCTATGGATCTTAGCCACAACAGTTAGATGAAAGTTCCTGTAGATTCAGAGTGACAGAAATGCAGGCACATCATTGCTCTGAGCTATCTGCCCTGGTTATTCTGCTGCATACTTCAGGCATTACTCAACTACAGTTTTGTCATTATTCTTTGACTTTATTATATTAAACATAATTATTATTTAAAATTTATTGAGGACTTGTATTCCTGGTGCCACATATTACCATTAGCAATTACAAACTTTATATGTTTTAGAAAAAATTCTATTTTGTCAGTCTAGATTCTATAAATGATCTCATATTTATCCATTTAGATTGCTCTATAACAGTCTTCGGACTTTTAACACTTTTCTGGATGGAGAAAGAATAATCGAATGTTGCATAGATACTATGTGATGTCTTCATGCTATGCATGATATATATGTTTTCTATCACTTTATGGGCTTAGGTTTACAAATGAGATATTGATTTCCTTAGTTACCCCATCTGCAGTAATGTTATACTGCTACTGGATGGTGTTTAGTCCTTTCAGCTGTGCTCAATTCTTCATGGTCCCATTTGGGATTTTCTTGGCAAAGATAATGGAATAGTTTGCTATTTCCTTCTCCAGTGGATTAAGTCAAACAGAAGTTGTGACTTGCCCAGAGTCACATAGCTAGTAAATATATGAGACCAGCTTGGAACTCAGGTCTTCCAGTCTCCAGGATCAGCACTATGACTCTTGACTGCCCAAGGTAGAAAAATAATCCCTTCAATATGATTTTGTGGTTTCAGCATCCAGAACACATGTGGATGGTTAACTTCATTTTTCCTTTTAAAAGAGCAATATGAGCTTTCTATTCAAAAAATAGAATTCTCAAATTTAAACACCTGGATTTGGAATCAAAGATTCCCAGTTAAAATCCCACATCTGCCATAACCTCGGACAAGTTATTTAACCTTTCTGAGACCTAGTTCCTCATCTGTAAAATGAGATGGGGACTAGATAGCCTCGAAAATCCTTTCCAGCTTGAAATCTATGATAGAATATACAATTAGATATATTTCTTTTCTAATATAGCCCCTCAAATTCTTTATTAATCCATGCCACCTGCCTTTCCTATCTCCTTCTTCTACTCTATTACACACATAGATTTATGCATCAGAGCTAAAAACATTGCTAGGAGCAATATACTTTCTATTTTCTGCCTCTTTGTGAAAAAAGTGAAAGAAAAGGACCTGTGTCTAATAAGAAAGAGTAGAAAATGGTTTAAGTGACTTGGAGGGATGTGGATCATGAAGTATGTCAAAGATTGAATTTGGAGAGGAGAAATCTGGCAGAATTTAAGAGGAATTGAGGAAATTTTGAAGAATAATATCTAGACCTGAATTCTAGTCCAGATTTTCCTTCTTGAGGGGGAGAAAAAATCAAGGAGGATATAAAAGGACTAAAAAGAATTAGGAAGCAGAATCTGATCAAGCAGACCAGGGCCACAGAAGAAGTTCTTGGGCTAGAAAGCAAAGCAAGAAAAGGTAAATGGAATGATTAAAGGATAAAGCAGATTTGTAAAGTAGATAGAATGAGGACAAATTGGTGGTACTTTAAGGATAAGGCAACAGCAACAATAACAAGGCTGAAAACCTCAATTATTATGGGAAGTAGTGAAAATTAGGCAATGAATTGCATCAAATATACAATGTTTATATTTCTGCCATCATGGAGAGGCTGGTATCTACCATATTTCTCCATGTATAAGATGCATCGTAATTTTGGGGGCCTAAAATTTGAAAAAATGTATTACATAAAGTTATTGAACTCAAGTTTTATTCATCATGAAATTCAAGGACCTTCTACTAATAGGTTTCAGGCATCTTTTGGGCAAGTCTGGTGTGTGACTTGCTTAGTCCATTCAGTTTCATGAAACTGAAGCACCAATCATGTCCTCCTTTGAAATTAGCCACTTCTTTTTCATCAGCAATTCTTCTTGCCTCCTGCTGATCCATCTTTGTGAACACAGGAATTCCAAAGGCCCTTTGCTCTTCAATCCATCTCTTCAATTCCCTCTGTAAATCAGGCCATTTGGCTGACTTGTCTTTCATGGCCTTCTTCTGCTGGGACATTTTCAGTAGGGTTTCTTTTTTCCAGTACTAGTCTCAGATTGTTTTCTTAGTTGGAAGAGGACCAGACTGACCTTCAGCAGCATGATTCCATTCCCTTTTTTGCAAAGTAGATCACTTTGAACTTGAATTCAGCACTGTACAAAAATCTTTTCTGAGCCATTTCTGGGCAGAACATGGCAAAATGTAACCTACTATGACAATAACAAATGCAAAACAATGAGCATAAAGACAACAAGCATGAAAAAGTGGGAAATGCAAGTAAAACAAAACCTACATCTACAGTATGACAGTCCCAGTTTTTAGACCCCAAATTTTTTGAAAAAGGGTGTATCTTATACAAGGGGAAATATGTTATTATCCAAGCTCATACTGATCTTTTTTCTAGATGCAGTATTGAAGGGACAATACTATGTTTCTCCATACTTCAGGTTGCTAGGGAGAATGAACTGTTCCTAAAGGAAACAATCAATTAATCAATAAGCATTTATTACTTACTGAGTGTCAAGACCTATTTTAAGCCCTGGGATACAAAGAAAGCCAAAAAAAGCAAAGACATTTGATGTTTATCTCTCAAGAGAAAACTGGCTTCCAAGAGCTTACACGTAAGTAAGGATAATCAAGATATAAGATATAAGAGTAATTGAAGATAATCCTTCAGTTTCCCAGGAAGTATTGAAGATTATAGACTGAGTGGGAATGAATTTTCCTGGAGAAGACCACAGGGCAGGCATAAAGGATGCAAGCCTTGGCAAGGAAAAGAATCACCTCTTCACCAGACAGGAGTGAAGGAGAAAATGGTGGGATCTTATGGCAGAGGGATGTGAAATGAAAGGGAGCATTCAGTAGATGACTTCAATAATTTCAATAAATTAGGAATCCAGGTCCTCAGCTGTCTCAGAGAGTGAAGGAGGGAATTTTAGAAACTTAAGGAGGGAAGAGTTTTAAAACAGCCTCTGTGACAGTGAGATAGAGGAGCAACATCCAAGGAATAAAAGGATTATCTTGCCAGATAAAAGTTCAATTGGGATTAGATAAGATAAATTTATAGTTTTGTTACTTCCTTCAGTTCTGTTCAGCAGTGCATAAATGGGGTTTGACAAAGTTGTGATCAGCAATAGGACAATTATTCTGGAAAAAAAGGAGAGTATAGAGTTGAACTGGTTTGTCAAGGGTTGAGATTGGGGATAAAGGAATACAAAGTGATGGCCTGGGAAAGTGTTGAGGTGTGGAAGGAAAAAAGGTCATGGTGAAGACAGAGAACAGGGTTTAGGATCTAAAGGGAAGGAGAAAGATGGAATGATTTCTAAAAATATGATCAAATAATGGAATTCTAAGGTTATGAGTATGGATGTGGATCATCTGCCAGTGACAGCAAGATCAAAGATAAGATTATTGTTGTGTACCTGAGGTGGAATAGATGAAAGTTTTTGTTGTCCAGTCATGTCTGAGTCTTTGTGACACAATTTGGGGTTTTTGGGTAGAGAAACTGATGTGGCTTGCCATTTCTTTCCCAGTTTATTTTATAGATAAGGAAACTGAGGCAAACAGGATTAAGTGACTTGTCTAGAATCTCACATTGTCTGAGACCAGATTTGAACTCAGGAAGAAAAGTCTTCCAGGCTTCAGGCCTGGTACTCTCTCTGCCCAGAGATAGAGTAGACCAGGAGAACTGAGCAGATTGAAGACTTGGATAATTGGAGAATTTGAGGGAACAGCATATACTGTATATTGATATTTTCTCATAGTGGGGCAAGAGTTAGGATGGAGAGAAAAACTATGAGGCAGGCACTCAAAACCTTGAGGCAGGTGACCTCAAACACTTGCTAGCTGTGTGTCCTTGGGCAAATTACTAAACCCAATTGCCTCACTAAATGATAATAATAAAATAAAAAATAAAAAGGAGGGAGAATGACCCAAAGCTGGGTAGCCAAGAAAAGGGTTCAGAGATCAAGGAGGGGAAACTTGACCCTTGTCAGGTAGGATGTTAGAGAGTGAAAGTATTAAATGGGAAAAAGCAGAAAAGGGGGAAAAAAAGGACATTTATATAATTAGAGCATTAAAAAATAGATTTGAAAAAGAGGAATTTGGATACTCTAGGGTAGGAGATTGCTTGTTGTCAAAGAATAACAGAACAGTTCCAAAGAAGGTACTAGATGAGAGTTCATCCAGTAAGGGTCAGAGGAAGGAAAGACAAATACTTGTTGTTGGGGATTCTCTGCTCAAAACTACTGAAGCAATGGTTGGTTGCCCTGATAATGATAGAGATGCCTGCTGTCTTTGCAGCAGAGAACCAAGGCTCATCAACACAGATGACAACTACCCATTTTCTGGTGATTGATATGGATACAATTGACACTGCCAGAAGGAACCTGAAAAGGATTGCCAGCGTTTATGAAGTCTTGGGAGAGAAACATACAGGTTGTGTTTGCCTCACTATTGCCTATTATAAACAAGGAGTATAGAAGAGAAAAATTAATTTGAGAAATGAACAGCTGGCTAAGAAGGTAGTAGTTTGAAAATAGGAGCTGGCTTTCTAGAATTATAGAGCAGTGGTCTTGAAATTAAGAAGACACTCCTCATCTTGTCTCATTTTCTTTTGTGCCTTCTATTTGACCTCTCAAAGCCTCAAATTTATCATCTGTAAAATGGAGATAATAATAGTGCCTATCTCAGGGGATTATTGTGAAGATCAATATAAGTTAAGTGCTTGGTAAACCTTAAATACAATTCTTATGGAAAATTTGGAGAGATGGGGTGTAGACAAAAGTACAATGAGTGGGATTCAGAACTGGTTGAATGACCAAATTCAGAATAATCATAATCAATCATGGTTTAATGTTAACTTTGCAGTTTCTAGTGGAAGGCCCCAATGATCTGTGCCATTTAATATTTTTTCCAATGACTTGAATAAAAACAGAAATTTTAAGTTATTAACACATAGATAAACATAAAGACATCTGCTATATGATAGGAACTGTGCTAAATTCTGGGCATACATAGAATGGTAAAAAAAATGTTTCTGATCTCAAGGAACTCACTGTCTAATGAGGGAGACAACATGCAAACAACTGTGTATGAGCAAGACATATCCAGTATAAATTAGAGATAATTTCAGAGAAATGAACAAGATTAAGGACAACTAGAAAAGGCTTCTTGCAGAATACAGAACTTTAGAGGCCATGCTCATTAAGTTTGCAGATGACACAAAGCTAGAAGGACTAGCTAACACATTAGGTGACAAAGTCAACATCCAAAAGGATCTTGCCAGACTCAAACTCCAAACCTGAATCTAATAAGTTAGAATTTAAGAGGTATCAAAGCAAAATCTTATATGTAGGTTCAGAAGATCTACCTTACAAAAGTGGAGAATCAGTGAAAGCAGTCTATCTGAAAAAGATCTGGGGGTTTTAGTGGACTGCAAGTTTGATATGAATCAGTTGTCTGATGTGGCAGTCTAAAACAACAATAACTAATATATACACACAGAGGCATACTTTCCAGAAATAAGGAAATCCCATCATGCTCCACAGAACAATGATGAAGCACCATGTTAATTTAGCATCTTAGGAAGGAAGTGTTCAAAGAAGGGCAAAGAGGATGGTGAAAAGTTTTGAGTTCATTCCCTTTAAAGTTCAGTCAAAGAAACTGAAGATGTATAGACTAGAGAATAGAAAACTCAGAGGGTCACAATAATTGTATTTAAGTATTTGAATTCTATTATATAGAAAAGGTATTAGATTTATTCTGTTTGTCCCTAGAGGGCAAAAGCAGGTACCATGGGTGGAAGCCCCCAAGACACAGATGTAGCCTTGATAATAGGAAAAACTTCTTACAATTGGAACATACCCATAGGTAGTTCTGGGGGATTTTGAGTTCCCACTTATTGGAGGCTTTTGAGCAGAGACGAGTGTCTACTTTACAGTGGAGATTCCTATTTTAAATATGGTTTGAACTAGATGGTCATCAGGGTCCCTAATCATTGTAAAATTCAGCTCCATGATTCTAGTTGTTCTCATCATGCATTCCAGAGCAACAGGAAACATCCTTTGTAGGACACACATTTATTAAACCTTGGAGTGCTCAAAATGAGCATAAGCAAACAGATGCTCAGGAAGACAATTGTGGCTCATGAACCAACTTCTGTTGCAGTTGATGAAGTAGCTAAATTCAATAAAGAACCTGACAAGATTCTCTAACATGTATACATCAACAAAGACCTTGATGCCAAAGTGGGCTGAGGGAAAATTATGTTGGAAAATATGGTTTGGGATGAAGAAATGAATGAGGCCAAATGCTTGTGTTTATAGAAGCCTTATGCCTGGAGATTCTGAATACTTTCTTTTTCCATTTATAAATGTTTTATTGTTGATTTTTAAATTTATTTTATTTTGGGGGTTGAAAGGCAATGGGATTAAGTGACTTGCTCAAGGACATACAGTTAGTATTGGTCATTTTTTAAAAGGGAAATCAGGGGCAGCTACATGGTACAGTGAATAGAGGCACTGATCTTAGAGTCAGGAGGATCTGAATTCCAATCTAACTTTAGACCCCTGATACTAGCTGTGTGAGCTTGAGCAAGTCATTTAACCCCATTGCCTTACAAAAAAAATCACAGAATAGCTAGGTGGCACAGTAGATAGAGCACTGGCCCTGAAGTCAGGAGGACCTGAGTTCAAATTTGGTTTCAAACACTTAATAATTACCTATCTATGTGACCTTGGGCAAGTCACTTAACTCTTTTGCCTTAAATAAATAATTTTTTTTAAAAATTAGCGTCACTTCCAAATTAATCACTGAATCAATACTTAGCACAGTGCCTATCACATAGTGGGTACTTAATAAATTTTTTTCTATTGATTGATTACATCAGTTAATAAACATTTATTAATCAAGCTCTTCCTTCCCACCGAATCCTCCCTTGTAAAAAATAGCCAAGCACAACAAATAATACATTAATCATATCTGAAAATGTAGGCATCATTCCATACCTCTGTCAAGAGGCAGGAGGCATGCTTCCTCTTCTGACCTTTTTTGGTTATGATTGGACATTGCATTGATAAGAATTCTGAAGTCTTCCTTTGTGGCTTACTTAATTGTAATTGTCAAGCAAAGTATTTTGGTTCTGCCTGCTTTATTCTGTATCGGTCCATGTAAGTCTTCTCAAGTTTGAGTACTTTCTAATGGGAAGACATTGGACCTAAAGAGCACTGAACAATGCTGCCAAAAATGAAACTGACTGCAGCCTGATAGATTGGAAGTGATGTAAGATTCTTACTGATGTAAGAATTATTTCAGAATCAGTGGTCTGCATGCATTCTTCACATCAATGACTTGTAAGAGCAAAAGCTGAATCAATACCAAACTAAAACAAATGAAAAATGTGAAAGGAAGTCACCATATGTAATTTCAGTACATCCAATCCATCCTGTCTCAAGGAGCTAAAAGTGAGGAAAGTGTAAATGATACTGATCTCATTACAGTTAAGTTTAGTTGATATAAGACAGTTCATAGGATCACAGAACCTAGGAGGTAGACTCATCATTTCCTAGTAAGCTGACCTCCTGAACTTCACAGGAATATCATCATTCTGCAAGATCACATCAACCTTCAAAATCATGCCTCCTCAGTGCTCCAGCCCCATGGGTCCTGTTCAATCTTTGATTGGAGAAAGTAGATGTGGACTATGGAGAGCTCTCAGATTCCCTATTTAAGGAGGGTGCTCAAGGTACCTGTCTCATCATTTCCCTCCCATTTGCATTCTTCTGGATTTCATCATTCCCCTGCCCTACTTTTCTCTTTTCCCCTTTAATGAATAGAGTCTTCTTTCATGAGTTTGTGAGCTCCTTGAGGGTGGGGCTGTCTTTTGTTTTGTTTTGTTTTAATCTCTGGGATTTAGCATGGTGCTAAACCATGAGGAGAATGAAATCCAGACAGATTAAATTATCTATCCAAGTTCATATAGCTTGCCTTTTCATTGGGTGAGGGAGGGGATGGAGGAGGGGAGAGAGAGAGAGAGAGAGAGTGGGAAAGAGAATTTGAAATTATTGTAAAAAAAAATGTTTGAAAGGGCAGCTAGGTGGTGCAGTGGATTGAGTACTGTAGGCCCTGGAGTCAGAAGGACCTGAGTTCAAGTGTGACATCAGATACTTAATACTTACCTAGTTGTGTGACCTTGGGCAAGTCACTTAACCACATTGCCTTGAAAAACAAAAAAAATAAGATTAAAATGTCTAGAAAGAAAAAGTCAAAACAAATTACTCAAGGTTATGTAGTAATTAGAAGACTAGGAATTTGAATCCAGGTCCTCTGATTCCAAAGTTAGATCTCTTTCCACTTGTATAAGCTTCCAATATATTTTGCAAACTCTTTTTTTTTAAACAGGACATTTGCCCTTCTTCAATCTTGTGTTAACCTTTTTCATTTTCCAATACTTTTCAAAGACCACTGACATTGAGTCAGAAATCACATGTCAGTTCTCTCATATATGTGTATGTATATGTATGTATGGAAAACAAGTCTTTGAAGAACATGGTGTGGAACCCAACTAAACTAGATTATCAGGAGATCATGTGTAAATGAAGTTCAAGTCAACAAATATTTATTAAGCATCTACTATTTGCCAGAAATATAGTAGATGAAACTGGAAGGTGAGCAACTAATAAATGTGAAATGGGACAGATCTCTGACATGGTAATCCATGGTAATCTACTCCCATCAGTGACAATACTGAAACCATTTCATTCCAGATTCTACCAATCTAGTACTTAGTTTATATACTGCACATAGAAGTGACATTGGTATTCAAGAAGACAAAATTGGGAAGAATAGCTAGATCTAATCAAATACAGAATATATAAATGCTGTATGTGACACAATTGATCCATCAGAGGCAATTATGGGATATAGTGGCTTAGAGTACTAGAGTCATGAAGAAGACCTGAGTTCAAATTTAGCTTCTAACGCTTACTATGTGTCCCTGGGCAAGACATTTAACTTCTGTCTGTCTCAGTTTCCTCACAGAAAAATGGGAAGAATGTTAGCACCCATCTCCCAGGGTTGTTGTGAGGATCAAATGAGATAGTATTTGTGAAGCCCCTGAAAACCTTAAATTGATTTAAATTTAACCTTAAAGTAATCTTTCTGAAACCTCTCCTTTCTTTAAGTTTTCATGATACTGCTCTCATCCTATTTGTCTGACCTCTCTTCATTCTCCTTAGCTGGATCTTCATCCAAGCTGGGACCACTAACAGTGGATGTCATCCAAGGCTCTGTACTCATCCCTCTTCCTTTTTTCCTTTCTACACTATTTCATTTGGTGATCTCCACAACTGCTATGGATTCACATTTTATCTCTATAAAGATGATTCTCAGATCTATTTGTGTAGACCTAAACACTTTCCTGACTTCCAGTCTTATATTTCCAACTACTATTAGATACCTCAAATTGGATACCTTAAACTCATTAGACATCTTATTCATTAAAATCGGTCTAGAATTGAATTCAGTATTTTCCCTAACACCCTCTCTATTTTCTAATTTCCCTGTTACTGTAGAGAGTATCACTCTCCTCTCACCCAAACTCATAAACTTGTCATCCCTAATACCAGACTTTTTCTTTTAACCCCTATCCAATCTGTTGCCAAATTCTACCAATTCCACCTTTGCAACATCTCTCATATATAGTCTTCAAAACTGTGATAATTGCTACCAGCCCATATAGACCCTAATCATTCTTAGACTAGTGTAACAGTCTTCTGTGGTCTATCTGCCACAAGACTCGCCTTGCTCTAATCCATCTTCCATCCAAGGGTTAAAGTGATTTTCTAAAGTCTAAGGCAGACTATATCAAATCCTAATTCACCAGACTTCAGTGGTTCCCAATAACCTCTAGGATCAAATATAAAATCCTTTTTGGGGGCTTTTAATGCTCTTTATAACCTGGTCTTCTGCTACTTTTCTAACCTCTTTACTCCTTTCCATGTATTCTGCAACCCAATGACACTGGTCTCCTGTTCTTATAGTATCAGATGGTGCTTTTTCTCTGGCCTCCTAGTTTCCTCCTTACCTCTGCCTCCTAATTTCCCTGTCTTCCTTTAGGTCTCAGTTAAAGTTCCATCTATTACAAGAAACCTTTTCTTGTTTTCCTTAATATTTGTACCTTCCCTTTGAGATTACCTCCAAATTTAACCTGTCTCATCTATTAGATTGCCAGTTCCTTGAGGAAAGGGACTGTTTTTGACTGTCTTTGTATCCCTTAGGATTTGGCACAGTGCTTTAATAAATGCTTGTCTATTTGACTAGATAGAACTTATATTAGGAATTATGATGTTTTTCCCTCTTACCTCCAGCAATGAAATTTGTTCAATCCCATAAATTCACATGGATCAAAGCTGCTGTGCACTAAAAGTAGACTTTGGGGACCATACCTTTCTCTTTTGTCTGCTCTCCTGCCCAAAAGAACTCAAAAGCTCAAATGGGAACAGAGCCCAGGGAAGTGGCAAGATAGTTTTAACAAGAGAGAATGTTTAGAAGAGAGAAGTATCCAGAGGTTTATGGTAGCTGGCAATTAAATTCTAATTGAATTCCTCAATGATGATAAGTAGCTTTTGTTTCTATGTGGGTTTTGGCAAGGATGGCTAATTGCCGATCCAAAGCAGCAGAGAAAGGGGCTATCCTATTCCCTAAGCCTGATATAAATAAATAAAACCTCACTCAGGTGACTGCAGTGAATGAGATCCCAGAGCACCCACTTATGCTCAACAGACAGTATGCTGCAGCACCTGCGATGAGGCCTCCCCACAGAAATAACAAACGGAGGGGGGCAAGTGGAAGTTTTCAGGGTCCTACAGATAATGAGCCTTGGTGCACTTTTGGCAATGCAAGGCAACAACTATGTATTTACAAAGCTCAGGTTAGTTTCCCTAATAGAGGAGAAGGTGAAAAGTCCAGAAGAATACTCCTGTAATCCAACTTATTGAGGAAAATGAAATATTCCTGGAAATAAGTTATGAGGTACTTCAAAGGGAAAAACAAGAAAAATGTTGTGTCTCCTCTGAGATATACCACCACCACCCCCAATTCAGGCTGGCAAGTTGAGTCCTCTGGAGGACAAGTAACCTTAGATTTACAGAACTCTGTGACTGATGCCTAAAACCATAACTCATGAGCCTTTACTAGAGTGTTAGTTATCCTTTTGTATTCAACTAAAGGACACAATCATTCCAGGAAAAGGTATTGGCTAAAATGGAGCAATGGACACAGCAACAAACAGAATTATCTTTCACAGGCTGATGAGGGAAGAGTGATAGATTCTTTGGTGAAATAAACTAGGCCATCTTTTGCCTCCATCAATTAATTAATGGGTATTGCCTCAGACTAACTGAGTCCTGGGAAAGACCTTGATTTAAAAAGACCAAAGTCTCCTATTGCCTGAGCCATCATCTGTCATCTGAGCCATCTTTGTCTTGCCACTGGACTTTGAATACTCCAGGTGACAGAGTGAGGCTGACTGCACAGTTCTGCCTCACTTAAATTCAATTCACTTATAAGTCAAGACATCACCCTCCTGATGACATTGGTCCTCTTCTGAGACAGAAGAACAACAACAAACAGTGCAAAGGGTGGATATGCATAAAGTTTAAAGATATGGAGAGACATGCATAGGGTATAAAACACATGGTGTCTAAGGCAACTGACATCTTCCCTCCCAAACCTCCATTCTCTTTTCTCCTTCTGTACTCCTTCCCCCCCAAGAACAGAAGGGCTTTTCTGTCCAAGTCTACAGCTGCCCTATACATTATATCATTTGATCATCATAGAAAACTTTTTTTTGGCGAGGCTATGGGGTTAAATGACTTGCCCAAGGCCACACAGCCAGATAGTTATTAAGTGTCTGAGGTTAGATTTGAATTCAGGTCCTCCTGACACCAGGGTTGGTTCTCTATCCACTGCATCACCTAGAGGTTTTTGCAGATATTATTATTTCCATTTTACAAATGAAGTAACCAAAGATCAGAGAGATTAAGTGATCTGACCAAGGCTAGTAAGAGTAAGGAGAACAGATAGATAGAGAGCTGGGTCTACAGTCAGGAAGACTTGAATTCAAATCTAGGCTCAGATACTTAGCTGTGTTTGCTTATCTCTGTTTGCCTTAATCCTCTGGAGAAAGAAATGGCAAACCATCCCAGTATCTGCCTGGAAAACCTCATGAACAGCATGGGTGCACTTTGGTCTATTGCCTAATGAAGAGTCAGACATGAATGAAGACTCTAGAACTTCTTCAGGTGTTAGAATCTTCTCCCTATCACAATTTTTGCAGTTTTCTTTTTCTTTTTAAAATATTTCTAAGTATTGGGTAACTAGGTGATACAGTACATAGAATACTAAGCCTAAAGTCAGGAAGACTCATCAAATATCACTTCAGACACTTACTACTTGTGTGACCTTGGGTAAACCATTTAATTATGTTGACTCAGTTTCCTCATTTGTAAATGAGCTGCAAGAAGAGATGGCAAACCAGTACATAATCTTTGCCAAGAAAACCCAAATGGGGTTACAAAGAGTTGGACACAACTGAACAACAAGAAAAATTTTAATTAGTATTCCACTACCATTCCCAACTTCTTTGACCCATTAGGAAGACTCACTCAGGCTACTAATATAAATACATCAGTCTGGGAAGTTTGATTCACCAATTGGCCAACAAATCTTTATTAAGTACTTATTATATACCAAATATTATGAAGATAGGAACGAAATAAGCATTTTTTAGGCACTATGTACAGAGTACTCTTCAAAATATCTCATTTGATCCTCACAACAATCCTGTGAGGTAGGTATTATTACTATTCTTCCTCATTTTACTGATGTGGAAACTGAAGCAAAGATTAAGCCAATCAACCAACATTTATTAGGCTCCTAGTATTTGCCAGATACCATGCCAAGTAAGACAAAAGACACACTCTAATCCAAACAAATATTATAATCTAGTGCAAATAAATATATACAAAGCAAATTATATTCAGGATAAACAGGAAATAATTTTTAAAAGGGAAAGCTCAATGACTCAGAGGATTTACTGTAGAAGGTGAGATTAAAAGAATTAACTAGTCATTAAGTGACATGTCCAGGATCATACAGCTATGAGTGCCTGAGGCTGAATTTGAACTTAGGTCTTCTTGACTCCAGACCCAGCATTCTATCTACTGAGCCCCACTAGCTACCTCAGGAAATCATTTCCTTTACTATTTATGGGCTTGGTTGTGAGTCATTTTTGGTTTTTATCATGTTAAACAAATTCGATGTCTTGTTAGCCTGAATGCTTGGATGTGAGCTGAAAACCCTTTTTCTATTTCATCAATATCTAGACTTGAGCTGAATGCTGATGTTAACTGCAGTAACTGTGGGTAAAGGAAAAACAAAGCCAAATTCTGATGCTTCTGTGGGAAACTCTGAGCAGTTATTATGTGTCTGAGAGTGATTTTTGTGAGAGACCCTGGAGACTGAACTTGAATTGTGTAAAACACCAAAGTGGTTCTGGGGCATAGGTTACACATAGGGACAATCCAAAAAGAAAACCAGCAATAAAATCCATGGTCTAGAGTGCCTATTCAATAATGTACAAAGTATGGTAATAAGCTTTGCCAGAGATTCTAACACAAAGAGAAAATTTAAACTTCAGATTAATGAGATTTGATGGAATGAGATTCATGATTAAGAAAATGTCTCTGGAAGAATTTGCCTTATTTAAAAGGAAAAGAATAAAACTTCTGGTTAAGATGGCTTCATGAATGATCCCAGAGGATCTAACTATTTTTACATATATAGGCCAAGAAATATCTAAAAAGAGTACCAGACCAAATTGCAAGTAAGAAATTCAGAGAGAAACTATAGCAAGTACTTTCACCCAGTCCAGGATTGCATGCATGCATGCTTTGCATGTACACACACACACACATACACACACACACACACACACACACAGAGTTACAAGTCTCTGGGTATACCCGAAAAGCTAGCTTGAACATAATAACTAAGAAGCCTGAGGCCTGTCTGTACAGAGCAGAGTGACTTCAGGGACCTCTGAAACTTGAAGAAAACCATAGTGCTCATGGGTACTCATAGGTGGGCAGGAACCAAGGTAGTTAGAAATCCATATCATTCTGACTACTCTGACTATAGATGTAGTCCTGGAAGCTAGGAGCAGTCAGATTGGAACCTACAAAGGATACCAGAAGTCTGTAGCAGTCTAACTTGAGAGCTCCCAAAAGACCCTATAGACTTCATTATATCTCTCTGAACCTGAATACCTAGGGGGGGCTGCCTAAAATTGACCAGGACCCAAGAAATCAAGTTCAAGATCAAATGGGACATGACCATCCCTTCTAAGAGTACAAAATGGGGCAGAACCTGGACTTGGGAAAAAAAACTATAAATCTGGAAGAAAAATATGAATAAACAGAATATTACAGGGACATTGTACATTATAAAGAAATATTAGGAATTTGGAGATAACTAAGAGATAACTCAAGAAAAGGAGAATAATTCTACAATAACTACAATCATAATCAGAGAGAAAAAATATCTTGGCCCCAAAGACTACAAAGGTTCCTGGAAGAAATTAAACAAGAGATTAAAAAATGAAATTTAAGTGAAATTAAAGTTTTAGATGAAAGAATTAGAAAGAAAATAAACACCTTCAAACAGTCAATAGAAAATTTTATCCAAATTAACAAGTTTCCTGAAAATTAGAGTGAACCAAGTAGAAATCAATGACTCCATGGCATAAATAATAGAATAAAATCAAGTGACAGAAAAGTAGAAGTATTTATTAGTTCAAGCATTGGGCACACAAATATAAGTACAGTCTCTACCTTCAAAGGGCTTACATTTTTTTTTAAACATTTTATTTGAGTTTTGAGTTTTACAATTTATCTCCCAATCTTACTTCCCTCCCCCCCCATGGAAAACAATCTGTCAGTCTTTAAGAGCTTACATTTTTAATCTCACATAAAGGGAAGCTAGAAAGGAAAGGTGAGAAAAGAAATGGAAATGGGAGGGATATGACCAGTAAGTGGTACAGAAGCCTGGTTTTGGGAAAGAACAGGAGAGAGCCCACTCACAAAAGAATGACATCCCAAGGACAGACCACAAGGTTTTTTTGGGGAAAGGGATAAACATGGTTGAAGTGCAGGCAGCATAGCAAGGAGATGGCCAAAATAGACACGAAATCTTTGTTCTAGGTAAATAAGGCAAAAATTTCCCGTGGTAAGGGAAATTTTCTTTTCAGAATGCTTTGCTTACATTTTGATCACTTATATATTAGTGTATCATCACTTATCAGGGATATTAGACGCCAAGACTTTTTTGGCCAGTTAATAGCTTCCTCTCTTAACCTTTCATGAAATCCTAATTATATATCTCATAAATTGTTACCTCTAACCCTTTTTGGTTAAGACTTTAGCTGTGAAAGGTACCTAATCATATTCTCTTCTCATTTTTTAAGATATTACCTTTTATATTTAGGTCATATACAAAAATTGAGTTGTGGTTTTTGGTATAAAATATTTTTTTTAAAACAATTCCTATTAAGCTGCCTTCCAATTTTTGTGACAATTCTACTCAAAGAAAGAGTTCGTCTGTTTGGCAAATATTTTATTGAATTCAGTTTTTATTATTCTTTATCTGGTTTCTTTGGCTGATCAATTTTTGTTTCTTTTTTTCTAAATCAATATCAAATAGTTCTGATGACTACTGCTTTATAATATAATTTGAGATTTGGATGCAATATTCTAACCCTTTTATTCCTCCAAAATTTTGTTATTTTATCTTATACTTTAAAATGTTTATTAGTAAATCTATAATTTACATATTATCAATTTTATTATATTGATGCAGTATAACTCTAAGTAAGGAATAGCCTTCCAGTTATCCCTTTTTCCTGAAAAATGTATTTTATAATTGTGTGTATATATGCACACACACATACACACATTCAGATATGTTTATATATATATATATATGTATATCTTGACTATGAAAAAGTCATTTAAAAATTTATATTTTCCCAGAACTATAAGATATTGCAAATCAGGGTCTAGCATATGTCTAAAAGAATCAAATTTTAAGTTGACCTAAGAAAGGTCTTGCTGGTGAAGGTAGCCTTACAGTTATACCTTGGGTGGAGTAATTAGAGCTTTGCAGCAAGGTAGAAAATCTTGAGAGTGACACTTGCAATGTGCCAGAGGAGCTACACCACTTCCACTTCATGCCTCTGATAGTAGTGATGTCTTCATATCCAAGAGTTCTTTCTCTCCCTTCAGCAGCTTAGAAACCTCTTGATTTCCTTGTAAATACTTCCTTCCCTCCCAGGCTGATATCATATGTTTACCTTCTCCTACTCCCTCCAGATATTTGCCATTGATGTAGAAATGGGGCTCTTGCTAAGCTATATCATATATTAATAAGGACTCACATATGAGAAATGACATGAGACATCTTCGAGGACTTGTGTGATTGGATAAAAAGAGGAAATGGGGGCAGCTAGGTGGTGTAGTGGATAGGGCACCAGTCCTGGAGTCAGGAGTACTGTGTTCAAATCTGGCCTCAGACTCTTAATAATTACCTAGCTGTGTGACCTTGGACAAGCCACTTAACCCCATTTGCCCTACAAAAGCCTAAAAAAAAAAAAGGAAATAGATGAGGGCATTGGGAAATAGTCCTAAGTCTGACATAGAGGTCTGATAAAGTAATGAAGAGCTATTTCAAATATCCATATTTGTATTCTCTCTCTCTTTCTCCTCCCTCAAAGAGACAAACAAACAAACAAACAAAAAAAAAAAACAAAGCAAAAAAGCCCAGCAAGGAATAAATCACTTCTTTTCTTGCTTTAATGATAATTTCATCTTTCCAAAGGTAGAGGAAACAACAAAATGAAAAGATCTATAAGGGGATCTGATTTTCACTAATAGAGAGGAACTAGATGGATAAGATGGGAACTTGAGGGAAAAGTAACCACTTCATTCTTGATTTCTTGACACAGAAATAGAGAGGAACATTGGTAGTTGTTTGTATGTACCACAGATTTGGAGAAAGAAAATTTCAAAGAGTTCTCAGGAAGGATTGATTAGATTCCATGGATCCCTACATAGGAAGTCAGTGCAGGAAGTATAATAAATCCCCAAGAATGAAATTCTAAAACCATCAAGGGAAATAATTTCAATGACGAGAGAAAATAAGCATCAGCTGAAAAGACCACTATCAATACTCAAGAAACTCACTAGCTGACATATTTTTAAAAGAAATATATGGAATATGGGGAAAAGAGCAGTTAAAAACAGATGACTAGCCAAAGCAAGTCATAATCTTGTAAGAATCTTAAAATTCAGAATGACCTGAGACTGGTAAGGCACTACAGAAAATAAAAGGATTAGCATTGTTAAAGGAAAGAGTAATATTGGCCACCAGAATGTTGGTGGAAGTAAGGAAGTATGAATTAACCCTCGTTTCTCCTACAACATTCTCTTTGTCATATTTAAACTACTCCTTTTCAGGGATTCCTTTCTGCTCCATACAATGTGGAGGCCATGATGAGAGGGGAGAACTTGCCTACTTCACCCTGCTTATATCTCTTAATACCCTAGCTCTGAATATATTTGTTTATCTTCCATGTTATTTGTCCTCTTCAGTTTCAGGTGGGGTTGATCCCCACAAGACCAAGAGATCAAGCCATGGTGCCCTAGGAACCAGGATTGCAGGTGGGGTGATTCAGTAAGTGGAAAGCCAGGGTGCTGTGGACTCAGGTCTGAGGGGTACTTTAGGCTTAGAAATGGAACTGTGCTGTATGGGAATAGGTCTAAACTGGGAACATGTAATCCTCTTCCCTTCTTCAGAGATTGAGGTGATGCAAGAGAAAAAAGAGAGTATGCCTTCCATGTCTGATTTATTTGTGAACATACCCTTAGGAGTAGATATGCCTTTATAAAAGTTCTACTTTCAGTCATTTTTGAGACTTGGGTAAAAAACTCCTCCAGGTAAACTCCTTGCTGATTACTTTTTAACCTTCTTGTGAAAACTTTTAAATGTTTTTATCCCTTGGATTGCTTTTAAATGACTTTGAGAATTGCTTTAATTGGAAGACATTGTAATTTGATTTTAGTAAAAGAATTGTTTGTTCAAAATTTGGGATTCTAAGTGAAACATTATACCAGATATAAGATAGCCTCCCTTCATGTTGGATCAAAGAAGGAAATTGGATCACTATTTGGGGTGTGTGAGACAACGACAATGAAGAAATGAGAGAAAGTTGAGCTATTCAATTCCTATTTTTCTCCTGTTTTCTCTGCCAAGGAGAGTCATACTTGGGCTCAAAGAATCAACTTCATAAGTACAGAATGTATAGAAAAGTAATTTGTCTGAGGGAGAAAACATTTTAGTGGACTGCAATATCTCTACCAGTCAGCAATGTCTTGTGGTAACCCTAAAAAAAGTTAATGAAATCTTTAGCAGCATTAGAAAAAGGTACTGGTTCCAGGAATAAGAAATTGATGGCCCCTCCATATTCTGCCCTGGTGAGGCCACATGTAAAGTATCATATTCAGTTCTGAACACCAGAGTTCAGTAAGGATAGTGATCAACTGGAGAGGGTAAAGAGAAGGGCATCCAGAATGATAGAGTCTTGAGTATGCATCATATAAAAAACAGTTGAAGGACCTGGTGACGTTTTAAGTAGATCCTTTTGGCTAAAGAAGGAGCAGATTCAAGGGGGATGTAACAGTAGTCTTTCTGAAGGGCTGTCAGATATAGGAAACTGCTTTTGTTTGACAGAACCAGGAATAATGGGAAAAAGTTGCAAAAGACAAATTTAACCTTGATTTTGGTTGGAAAAATCCCAATGAATAAAGCTGTTTAAAAGTAGAATTGGTACCTTTGGAAATGGTGAATTCCCTCTCAATGGGGGGTTTAAGCAGAGGCTAGGTGACTATTTGGGTATGTTCTAGTGAAGATTCCTCTTAGTTATGGGTTGTTATGGTAAAGCTATAGGGATGACTACTGAGTTCCTTTCCAAATTCAAAATTTGTTATTCTGGGGGGAAAAGGTAGGTAATTAAGTATGGTGATGGTTAACAAATTGACAGTACTAGTATTATCATGGTATATATATATAAATTTTGAGCATAAGAGTGATATAACTCAATCTATGTATAAAGAAGATGAGGAAGAAAGTAATATGAAGAATGAATTTGTCTCCTTGCTCCATTAATCATTCCCCATGTCTCATTCATCTTTAGTCTCTTCTATATCGGTTCTTTCCCAATCTGTCTACAAATGTGCTCAGATCTCTTCTGTTCTAACTCCCAGTAAAATATTTTTCTTTGATCTTACTACCACTTCAAGCTATTATTTTATTTCTCTATTCCCTTTACAGTGATTTACTTCACTGATATTGTAACAGCCCCTTGCAGCCCTGCCAAATATTCTACTGAAACTTCCATCTCCAAAGTCACCAATTTGCCCAATTTGCCTTTTCTCACCCTTTTTTTTCTTTTCTAAAGGAAGGAAGCTGTCAGAAGAGACAGAAGAGAACTATCTGATAGTGTCTTTTTTCTTATCTTCTGTGAGTTTTGCCCTGGTCTTCTCTTTTGAGTGATTGTGGAGCTCACTGATGAAATCCTGAATCATTCCAGAGCTGAATGCAGTCAACACAATCATCTGCAAAAAAAGAGACACCATTTATATCCTTCGCAGGGTTCACTTGTTCTCAGTATCTTACATTGGTTCATCTTCCTTTCTAGGTTGCACAGAGATAGAGTGCTGGCACTAGTTAGGAAGACAAGGAATTCAAATCCATCCTTAGACATTTACTTGCTGTGAAACTCTGGACAAGTCACTTAACCATGTTTGACTTAGTTCCTCATCTGTAAAATGAAATGTTGGGGAGGAACTTTTAGAAGGGTATATGGATTGGGATTTAGGAGGGTGGAGGAACTTTTGGAAATATGTATAAAGTGAGATTGGGGTAGGGGAAAGGATGGGGTCTCTTGGAGAGGTGGATGAAATGGAAGGTAGGAGGGTGAGAGGGAGAAGATAACATAACAGAAATAGGGGGAAAGAGAGAGGCTGAGAGAGAAAATAGTGAGTTAAAAATAAGATGGAGGAAAATTCACAAATAGTAAGTATATCTTTGAATGTGAATGGGATGTTTATGGCAGCTTTTTTTTTGTGATGTCAAAGAACTGGAAATTGCAGGGATTCCCAATACATGGGGAATAGGGTTAGGGCTGAAAAGGTTGTAATGTATGGTTGTGGTGAAATACTACTGTACTATAAGAAATGATGAGCACATTGATCTTAGAAAGGTATGGAAAAAAATTGTCCCATTTAATAAAGATTGATGTGAGCAGAACCAAGAGAAAAATTGTATACAGTAACAGCAAAACAGTGTTTTAGGAACCACTTTGAGTACCTAAGTCATTTTGACTGTTATAAATACACAAATTAAAAATAAAGGACATATAAAGAGAGGCACTCCTACCTGCATCCAGAGAAAGAACTGATAAATAGAAGTATGTATAGAATAATACACATACACACACACACACACACACACACACACACACACACACACCTATTTGTGTTTAATGGTAGCCATTTCTAAAGTGGGGGAGGGAAGAAAAATGTATATGTTTACTGTTGTATATTTGGAGGGAATAGCAAATTGGACATGGTCAATTTGCAGTTTTGTGCGCAATTATCTTTTTTTATTGTTCTGTGTTATAAACATTCTTGTATTGTTCCCGGAATTGAAAATAAAATAAATTTTTAAGAAAAAAAATGAACTGAAGAAAGAAATGATATTTCAGTATCTTTGCCAAGAAAACTCCAAAGGGGATCATGAAAAGGCAGAGAGGACTAAATAACAACAACAAAATAGGGCATTTGTACTTTATTGTTCTCCTAGTACTTTGAACTCCATAAATCTAAAACTGAAATCCTACCAGTCCCACAAAACTTTTCTCTTTCACTGTTTCCTTATTTTTGTTGATAGTTCCCCCATCTGCCTACCTTAGAGTTATCTTTGAGTCTCCTCTCCTTCACCTTCTGCATTCAGTCAATTTCCATGTACTACCAGTGCTACCTCCAAAATATCTTTAATATGTGTCTTCCTTCCCACTACCTCTGCCTTTCTTAGTTCTCTCTTATCACACTCTTCCCTGCTCTATTTTAATACTCTCCTTAAAGACCAGTCTGATTCTAGTCTTTCCTCTTTACAATCCATCATTCACACATATACCAAATTAATCTTCCAGTTGCACGTCTGATCACATTATTTACTTATTCAAAAGAATTAATCAGTATGAATCAGTAAGACAAAGACTAGTAGCCTTGGTTTATCTTTTTTTTTTAATTATTTTTTATTCTCATTTTGTACAAATGTTTTTTTTACATTAATAAAATATTCTTGTTTAGAAGTAAACAAAATACCCCTCTCCTCATGAATATAGATAGACTTGCTTGGGTGAAAAAAGTAAAGGGGAGAGAAAAAAAATTAAAATAAAAAAAATAATAGTAATAATTGTAGGTATGGCCAGGTGGTGCAATGGACAAAGCACCAGCCCTGGAGCCACAGCCTGAGTCCAAATCCAGCCTCGTAAACCCAGTAATCACCCAGCCATGTGACATGCAAGTCACCCAATCCCCACTGCCCTGAAAAAACCAAAAAGAAGGAAAAAAAAAAGACCCCAAATAAAATAAAATAGTAATAATAGTAAGGGTGGCTGGGCGGCAGACAGAGCATTGGCCCTTCAGCCAGGAGCACCTGGGTCCAAATCCAGCCCCAGACACCCAAAGATCACCCTGCTATGTGGCCCCAGACAGGCCACACAGCCCCACTTGCCCTGCACCCTCCCCCAAATAATAATAACAAAAAATGTGCTTCAGTCTTTGTTCCAACACCAACAACTCTGTCATGGGTGGATCACATTCTTTATGATAAGTCCATCACAAAAGTTACTTCCATATTTTTCCAATGTTGCCATTGCTGATCTCAACTCCCTCCTTTCTTATTTCTCCACTACCATGTACTATATTTTCTCTCTCCTTTCCCTCTGACTCTGCTGTAGGGTCGCTGAGTGGCGCAGCAGACAGATACCTGGTCCTGGGGCCAAGAAGCCCTGAGCCCCCATACCACACCTTAGGCCCAGAATCCACCTGGCCCTGTGGTCCTGGGCAGGCCATCCAATCCCAGCCCCTTGCAAGAAGTAAAAAAGAAAATGTGTTATATCTCACCACTGTCCCCCCATAGTCTATCCTCTCCTCCTTTATTCACAACCACCCCTTCCCCCTGCTCCCCCTCCTTCTTACTCCAGATGTCTATACCCCATTGAGTATATTTGCTGTTTCCTCTCCTAGCCATCTCTGATGAGAGCAAAGTTTCCCTCATTCCCCCTTGCCTCCCCCCTTCCATATCATTGCAATAGCTCATTGTAATAAAAAAAAAATCTTATTATGTGAAATATCTTGGACTATTCCCCCTCTCCTTTTTCTTTCTCCCATTCCATTTCCCTTTTTTTCCTATTGACTCCATTTTTACACCATATTTTATCTTTGAATTCAGCTTTCTCCTGTGCTTCAACTATAAAAGCTCCCTCTACCTGCTCTATTAACTGAGATGGTTCATATGAATATTATCAGTATCGTTTTTCTATACATGCAGTTCATCCTCATTAAGTCCCTCATATTTCCCCCCTCTCCTCCAATCTCCATGCTTCACCTGAGTCCTGTATCTGAAGATCAAACCTTCTGTTCAGCTCTGGCCATTCCAAAAGGAACCTTTGAAATTCCCCTGGTTCATTGAAAGTCCGTCTTTTTCCCTGGAAGACGACATTCAGCCTGGCTGGGTAGTTCATTCTTGGCTGCATTCTAAGCTCTTTTGCCTTCTGGTATATTGTATTCCAAGCCCTATGAGCTTCCAATGTAGTTGCTGCTAAGTCCTGTGTGATCCTGACTGCAGCTCCACCATATTTGAACTGTGTCCTTCTGGCTGCTTGTAATATTTTCTCTTTGACTTGGGAGTTCTGCAACTTGGCTATAATATTCCTGGGGGTTGGTTTTTTGGGATCTCTTTCTCTGGGGGATCGGTGGATTCTCTCCATTTCTATTTTGCCCTCTGCTTCTAGAATATCAGGGCAATTTTCCTGTAGTAATTCTTTGAAAATTATGTCAAGACTCTTTTCCTGATCATGACTTTCAGGTATTCCAATAATTTTTAAATTATCTTTTCTAAGTCTGTTTTCCATATCAGTTGTTTTTTCAATGAGATGTTTCACATTTTCTTCTAATTTTTCATTCTTTTGGTTTTGAAGTATTGTGTCCTGATTTCTCGTAAAATCAGTAGCCTCCTTCATTTCCATTCTACATCTGAAGGATTTGTTTTCCTCAGAGAGCTTTCTTATCTCTTTTTCCATCTGGCCAATTTTGCTTTTTTAAAGCATTCTTCTCCTCAATAACTTTTTTGAACTGTTTTATCCATTTGACGTAAGCTGGTTTTTAGCATGCTATTTTCTTCAGCATTTTTTTGGATTTCCTTGACTAAGCTGCTGACTTCATTTTCATGTTTTCCCTGCATCTCTCTCCTTTCTTTTCCCAGTTTTTCTTCCAATTCCCTCATTTGATTTTCAAAGTCTTTTTTGAGCTCTGTCATAGCCTGAGCCCAATTTCTGTTTTTCTTGGAGTCTTTAGATTCAGGAGCTTGTGCTTCCTCATCTTCAGACTGAGTATTTTGATCCTTCTTAGGCTCATTTGCAAAATATTTCTCAATGGTCTTCCTCTTGTTTCTTTGCTTGCTCATTTTCCCAGCCGAAGCCTGTTTTTGGGGGTGCTTCCTGAGCTTTTGGGACACTCCCACAAGGGTCTCAGTGTGTGAGGCTCTGTCCTCCCTCCTGGTCTGTGAATGACCATAAGCGCCCCCCTCTGCCACGGGGCCGAGGTGGGGGGGCCCTGTTGTTCTATGGGGGGGCCTAGACTGTGATCAGGATCTGAATGTGGTCAGAGCCCCAGAGTCCTGTTCCAGGGGCAGAGGACAGAGCTCTGCAGTCTCTCTCTCTTGACTCCCCTCCCTCAGCTCAATGGGCTCATGCCCTGGGGGCTCCTGCTTACTGGCCCCCCCTGCTTCTGTTTCTGGGTCTGGGCTGCAGAAAGACCAAGCTGCTCACTGTGTTCCCTGAGGGCTGGGCTCTGGCAGAGGTCCCCCGCTGTTCCCCCACTTTGTGCCTGGTGCTTCCCGGGGTGCAGCTCAGGAGACTCCCCCAGTGCTGTGAGCTGAGACTCCCACTGCCTCCGGGAGGCTGAAGTTCTTTTGCTCTGGCAGGCTGCCCCTCTGACCCCGGGGAGCAGAGCCTTTCTGCTCTTTTCCAGGTTACCTTGAGTAGGAGAACTGCCTCACTGAGTCCCTTTGTGGGTTCTGTCTCTCGAAAGTTTAGTTAGAGTCCTTAGTTTATGAGTTTTTATCAGAGAGCTCTTAAGACTGGATCCCTTTATGTTTCCATCTTGGCTCCGCCAGCCTTGGTTTATCTTAAAAGTTCTGAGTTATTAAACCAGCTCTCTCTATGTATGCAATTCCACATCCTGTTGTTATAGTATATCTGCTTATTGCCTATGGGATAAAATAGAAACTTTTTCATGGCCCTTGACTCAGGAGGAGGGAATGAGTCTGACAACTTCAAGTATTTCTACACTTAAATACAATCAAGATAACACTCTAGTAATATTATTGGTTCCCTTGAAAAGTGAAGGTTGAGAGATAACAACAGCCCTCTATAATCTGTGGTTAATCTGTTTTCAATTCAAAAAGCATTTGTTTTTAAACTTTTTATTTTGTTGGGTTTTTTTAGTATCAGCAATTTCCTGGGCATCTCTCCCCCTCCCTCAGAGTCATCCCAGATAACAAATACTAAGACAGAAAACAGAAAGTGAAAAAAATACATACAAGGTACACTAGTGGATCTCCTAGACACTTCTGCAAAGTAGTAGAGTGGGGATGTTTTCTCATATTTCTTCTCTCCAGTCATGTTTAAACAAAAAATTTTTAAGCATATATTTTGTGCCAAGAACAAAAAAACCTTAAAAACTAAAAAATTAAATAGTTCCTGTCCTGGTGAAGCTTACATTCTATTTGAGAGGAAATGATACATATAGATAAGTAAATACAAGGTAATTACAAGAGGGTCATTGCCCATAAACAAGTGGGAATTGCCTATTAAGAAGGGCCATAGGTATATATTACATGAGACCCATTAGCAGGTGGGGGTAGGGTGTGAATCAGGGAAAGCTTCTTATTCTTGTACTATGGGCATGAAGTATTTTAAGAGAAAAAGGGGAAGATGGAGTGTATTACAACCATAAAGATAATCTATTCAAAGACATAGAGCTGGAGAACAGAAAACCACATATGGGGCTAGGTTGTCTACCTTGTCATCCACACCAGCTAGTTTCCTCTTTTAAATGGAATTCTCATTGGGAAAGACTGCAGTAGGAAACTCAGTTATCTGATTTTTCCCCTTATATTACAGCTATTTATGTATGTGTCACATTTTCCTGAGGTTTTTTTTTTTAGGTCCAATAAAGTAGGAGTCTATCTTATTTAATCCTTGTTTCCTGCCTTAGGACGTAGAGCAAGGTTCTCCAGATAGTAGGCGTTTAATAAGTGTCTATTGAATTAAATGACTCAGTTTTAAAGTTTAAGGAATGTCATTCCTTGAGAAAACAGAAGCACAACATCAGCAGGCATTACCTATGAACTGGTTCAGTGAAATTTTGAGTGGGCAGAAAAGAATATAGTTGGACATAGGCTAATCAAAGCTCTATGCCATATACATTTTATTTGCTTTAATAGAATAAAGATCATTATAAATTAACTTACTTTTAGAGAGTAATTTTTAGAGAGTAAACAGGATTAGGTCATTTCCAAGATTCTGTACACAGTCTTCTAAAAGATGATGAAGCCTTATTTATCACCAAAAATGATCAAATCTATGAGATATAAATATTTTTATCAATCATGTATATTATTTATAAAAGGAAGGGATGTGTCTTCTAGGAAGGGCAGGGGGAGGGATATCTTAGAAATGGTGATTATTAAAAATAAGATATCAATAAAACTTTTTAAAGAAATGAGAATACAATGCAGTTTTCTTAACTCTGTAGCTAGTCTGATGTGTCCAGCTTCGCCAGGCATCAATTAGATGCCAAACAAAGACAATAGGATTGTGGAGGCCTGGTCATATCCTGAATCCTGAAAGGAGCTAGGCTATGAAGCAGTTGCCTGGCTGGTCAATAGTGGACAGAAGGAGGACTTTGAAGAGACCAGGAAGAAGGCACTGAAGCTTGGGGTCAAACAAGGTTTTCATTGAGAATACAAGTAAGGAATTTTTGAGGGGAGGAAATTGGATTTAAGTAAATTGCCAATTGTCACACAGCTAGTAAGTGTCTATCCACTGCACCACATGGCTGTCCCACAAGTCCAATAGGACTTAGATCCAAACTGGACGTAAAATCAAATAGAATTTATTAAAAAAAATTACCAATTCTGCCAACTGTCCATTCCAGTGTTCTGTAAGATAATTGTTACATCCTGGATATCTCTCTTGCCAGACCCTGAATTACCTACAAACAAATGGAAACTGCCTGCCAGAAGGGGCTCTTGAGTATGTGTTTCATGGAACTATAGAAATGGGGAATGACTATATTTGGTTTGAGCTCAGCTGCAACTCCATGGTCTCTTCGATCACAATCATTCCTTCCTGGAGAATGCCTGAATACTATAACAAGCTCAAAGGAGGTAATGACAATGGAGAATGCTAAGCAACATGAAATATCAGTCCCAGTTACCCCGAAGACCATGGAATATGAAAGAAAACCTTATATTCTTCGGTTATAACAGCTAGATTGCCAGAGAACTAACTCCAAGAACCAAACATTGTCTGAGTTTTACAAAAAAGACACAAGACCCTAAAAAGGATCCTATAGCACAGATACCTTAGAAATTCAGCTCCAGAAAGGCAATCCCATGCAGGTCAACAAAGTCCCACATATCCTTGGGGTTCTTCCTCTGTCTCTTTAGAATTGTGAGCAAATAAGAGGTCTGCTTGATTAACATTTGATAAAAGTTTCATCAGGATGAAACCCACAGTGTCTATGAGATCCCAATAGGAATGATTCTCTATTAGGCTCAATTAGCAATATCATTATAGATGAGGAAGTATACAAAATCAAATAGAGTTTAGGTTTGAAATTCTCCAAATTGGTGTACAATGGTTTCTGGCATAGCCTAGACTGTGAGTTTACTCACCAGTAAATTGCTAGATCTCAGAATGGAGGTGAGAGCAAAGTCCAGGTGATGATCCTCACAGGTCCGGAATATAAGATTCAAGTATCTCCCCAGTCACTATACAATGAGCATGAATGTGGAAAGTGATTATGAGCCCTCAGATACCACTGTTTCATCAATATTAACTTCCTCAGGCTAAAGGAATATCTTTGTCTGCAACAAGAGGTCATTGCCAAATACATTAAGTAGTTCTCAATAGTGTGGAGCCTGGTTTCCCTAAGAAACAGAACTGAAAAGTTGTGTTATTTTGAGATTGTCCCTCATTCTTCTGGGTTGCAACTCAGCCGGTTATTGTTTTATACCCCTGTTAAAAGCATAAGTGGTCAACAAAGGATGAGAGTATGGAATAGAAATTACAATAACAACAACAACAACAACAATTATGACAAAAGACTACCTTGGATATGATGTATTGCCTGGGGGGAAATATGAAACATTTTTAAGGAACATATAATGTTCAGACTTCCATTCTGAGTCCCAAGTTACATAAGAAATATGTGGATAAAAAGCAACTTCTAAAAGCACTTTATGGTCATAACTAATTCATCAGATAATGGACATATGGTCATCACATATCTAGTTGATGACAGCAGCAGAAAAAAAAACTCCTGTTCTTTATTACAGACTTTATATATTTAATTCATTCAACAAACATTTGTAGAATGTTTATATACTAAGTGATGTGAAAGATAAAATGACTAATATGATAAAGTCTTTACCCTTGAGAGGTTTACAATCTAATAGGAGAGATAAAACATTTATACATAACTATAATTCAATGATAAATGCTTCCCTTGAGGGGAAGTAGAGATGACTTCCAAATGGGAGAACCTCAGGGGAGACTTCATAGAAACAATACACACTTGAGCTGTCCCTGGAATGATGAGAAGGGGCAAGAGAAATTCCAGACAGAGGAATCAGTCATCATACAAAGGATGTTGTGAATAATAATAGCAGCAACTCATACATTAATACAGACGTTTAAGCTTCAATAAGAACTTACATCAACTATATAAGAGGGATAGAATGAATTTGAATATGAAATCACTTAGATCTCAGGATCTTCCTCAGCTATGTGATAGTGGGTAAGTACCTCAATCTCTGTTAGCCTCAGTATCTCATTTGTAAAATGGGTATAATTATCTATGCAGTCTCTACTTACTAGGGTTGTTGTGGAAATTGAATGAAATAACCTGCATAAAGTACCTGGCACATAATAATTGCTTAATGAATGTTTATTGAGAGATTGGTCATGTTCCTCCCCTATTTAAATATAATTTATGGGTTCTAGTATATATTTGGTGTGACAAGTTTAATATCTTCTAGCATTTTCCACTACTTGGATTAAGACCACCTCTCCTTTTTCTCTTCATCTACATGGATTAGCTTTCCATAAAAGGAGACAAAGTAGTCCCATGTCATGATTTTCCCTTAGTTTTTTTTTTCCCTTATAACCCCAACATAAGGTATAGCCAAGTAATTCTTCTTTCCTCCTGTGCAATGGACTGGCTATCCCTAAAAGGAGACAAAGGTGACAGGATCTGATTGGTCACAAGTTTTCTGATGCAGCTTTCTAGAACCTAATACATTAAAAGTCCAAGACATGTGGGCCTTGGTAGATTTTTTTTTAGGTTTTTTTTTTTTGCAAGGCAAACGGGGTTAAGTGGCTTGCCCAAGGCCACACAGCTAGGTAATTATTAAGTGTCTGAGACTGGATTTGAACCCAGGTACCCCTGACTCCAGGGCTGGTGCTTTATCCACTACGCCACCTAGCCACCCCTTGTGTCCTTTTTTAAAATAGGAAGGAAGAATATTTGTCCTCTCCCAAGCTCTCAGCCCAACTTCACCTTCCACAGGGACATACAACATTGAGTAATCATGCAAATGCACCAGGGTTGAATCTCAGGTTACATTCCATTGACATTACTTTCTTTTTTTTTTAAAACCTTTTTAGGTATCACTATCACTATCTTCCTTCCTCCCAATTTCTAAACATAAGTTTTCCCTTTCAACAAATAAGTATAATTAAGTAAAATAAAACTACAAATGGACCATTTAGACAAATGGGTCTAAAAATTTATTTAGTCTATCATTCTCTTTCAAAAGGTGGGAGGCAGGCTTTTTCATTTGTCCTATAGAGTAAACAGTCATTCAGAGTTAGTAAGGTTTTTCGAGTTGTTTTTCCTTAAAATATTGTAATAATTTGATAAATTGTTTTCCTGGTTCTGCTCATTTCGCCTAGCATTAGTTTTTTCTCAAGGCTCTCCTAATCCATCTTTAATCATTTATTAGAATAATATTCAATTACCAAGGAATTCAATCACCAAGTATGTGCCCAGCCAGTCCACAATTCATTAGTACCCTTTAGTCTTAAGTTTTTGCTAAAGCATGTTTTTTATATGCATTGAATCCATTACTGTGAACCATTCACTTTCTTGTTCTCTAGCAATCTGTACAGCCTCAATAATTTCCAAATCTGTGAAATGAGAGTTCTGGAGGTTTTAACCCTTTTACCCCTGGAATCTTTTCCTTGCTTCTGCCACCCTCTTTCCCCCTTCTATTTGGTATCTGTCTCTCTACTTCCACTATTTCAAGAAAATCCCAATCATACTTCACTTTACTCACCACTTTCCAGTCATTTCACAGCCCTTTCTTCTCTCCCTTCTTTCCATTTCTGGAACCATGAGCAAATAAATTCTGTAATTGTTTTTAGATTATGTGGCAAGTAACGCCCCTATGAGCAATTCACCATTGTTATAACTTTCAGAACCAAGGTTACCTCCCAGGCCACCACTCCCATTTTACATAGGTCATAAGTGCTTGCTGTCCTATAATTGATCTTTCTCCTCTTAGCCTCACTGAAATACTGCCCAGATTTTAAGGGCTATTCAATTATCATCTTCTACATAAAATTTTCCCTAAAAACTTCTCAAAGATGACTCCTCCTCCTCTTATTTTCTAGGACCTAAAATAAAACTTTGCTTTATATCTTTTATGATTTTTGGGGAAGGTAGTATAGTTAATAATAGTTATATATATATATATATATATATATATATATACATATATAAATATGTATATATATATATAGACTGTAAATTCCTTGACATCAGAGACAGCATCTTATCTAAACTTTTTTTTCCCAGCTCCTAATTCTGATCTGCACACTGAAAGATTAGTGAATTTTTTTTATATTAAGTCAGAGTATTAACATCTCTCCAAAACATCATTCCTATCTTAGAAACTGGATTAGTTATCAGAAATTTTCTTTCTTTTTTCTTTTTTTTTCAGAAATTTTCTTGTGTGTATCAAGAAAAACTATAGTACAGTTATCTCTTCCACATCACAGGATCTGGAAAATCCTTGCAAAATTTTTTGGTCATCCCTTTATGCCAAAGAAGAAGTTTGAATTTTAAAATTTTTCTTCTATGTGGTCTTTATGGTATTTTATTGTAAAATTTGGGTTGATATATAATACTATACATATATTTTATGCATTTCTGTGTTTCTAAACTTTTTCTGTGGTTTCTACAAAACTCCACCCCAAAATTCCCATTTAATTTCTAATGCCGACCTGGAATATATTGAAACCATAATGGGGTCTGGCTGTGGAAAGAATAACTGACTAGTGATAGGAAAAGCAAATTCAAATCAGAAGATGGGGTGTTTCAGTACTATCTTTACTGATGAATTTGGTCTTAGATAAATCTCAACCTCTCAGGGACTCCATTTTTCATTTTTTCTATTTGTACAATGAGAAGTTTAGACCAGAGTAGTTTTTTTTAACCAGGGGTCCATGATTTCTTTTTAGTGTTTGGAGAAAGGAATTTCAATATAATTTAAACATACCCAGCAATTCCAATTCTAGACCTATATCCAGAAGAAATTGTAAAAAATGGGGTCGGCTAGATGGTGTGGTGGATAGAGCACCAGCCCTGGAGTCAGGAGTACACTTAATTACCTAGCTGTGCAGCTTTGGGCAAGCCAACTTAACCCCATTGCCTTGCAAAAAACCCCCAAAAAAACAAAACCTAAAAAAAAATGGAAAAAGTCCTATATGATCCAAAACATTCACATCAACCCTTTTTGTAGTGGCAAAGAATTGGAAATTGAGGGGATGCCCATCAATTGGAGAATGGTACATGAATACTATGGAATATTATTGTTCTATAAGAAACAATTAATGGTTGGACTAGAGAAGCATGGAATGACTTACGGGATCTGATGCTGAGTGAAGGGAGTAGAGCCAAGAGAGAACAATTTACACATCAACATTATGAGTTGAACAACCTTGATGGAAGCAACCCCTCTTGGCAGTCCAGAGAGCTAGGATAACCATATTTGACAGATTATGGACTATATTATCCCTAACCAGAGGAAGAAAAACAAAACAAAACAAAATATACAGAAAAAAAACACCCCTACCAAATCTGATGAACACTTTATAAAAATTATCTCTTATGTATCTCTTCCTTTAATCCTAATTCCTCATGCCAAAAACTCCTAATTTGTAAATATGTTTAAGAAAATGTATTTGTAAAATGCTAACCTGACCATTCCCAACTGAGGGGAGGGGTGTGGGAAGGGAGGGTGGAGGGAAGCTTTGTAACTTGGAAATATACATGTATAAATTGATGAAAATAAATTAAAAAAAAAGAAAAAAAATAATTTTAAACCCATCACTGTGAGAAGGCCCATAGGCTTTACTAAACGACCATAGGGGTCCATGTCATTAAAAAAAAGGTTCAAAAAACCCTGGGTTAGATGAAACCCCTTCCAGTTTAAACTAATGTGAATAGATTCTCTTCTGTAAAGGAGGCTGTATGGTCCTGAGGGACATTTTCATTTTAGTTGTGACAATCTAGTTAATTGTACTTGGTCCATTACAGAGTGAACTATTTAAATCATCAGATACAATGTATCTCTCTTCTTTGGACAGTGCAAGAGACACACTGACACATTTTTACTCTTTGGATTTCCTTTTTTTCAGATTCCAAGTTGAATACTAACTCCCCCTACCCTATTTTAAAATAATATAACTTTAGACATACTACAAAGCTGAGCACATAATAGCTTTTTAAAATAATATTTCACTTCAGAACTGTTTCTCCAGAAGCCAGGACACAATCTGAGGGATTAACATTACCCATTTAGTTCTACAGCTGATCAATCTAATTTTCAATAGGATAAGGACAATTTGGACTCAATGTGACCTTACAACTTACTTCCCATATGATCTTGGCAAGTCACATCATCTTTTTGGAACTCAGTTTTCTTATCTTTAAAATAGTTCTTTTAAGTTCCCTTTCAGTTCTAAGGAATTTAGGCAAAATATTGAAAATTATAAGACATAAGGATAGAAGGTATTTTTGGTAGAGAAATTTAACCTTACAGGAAGAAAACTTTTTCTAAAAAAGATTTATTAATGCCTTTTACAAAAAAATCCAGTCATTCTAATATCCTTTAAGCTCTCTCTTGTAACAAAGAAAAGTTATGAAAACTAATAGACATCAGTGATCAAATTTGACAGAATAAATTTTACATTATGTCATAATTATAGTCCTAGACCCTTTACCCAAAAGAATAGGGATCAGTACTCAACTTCTATTCCTCAAGGGAAAAAGTAAAAAAAAGATTTCATAATGTAAAGACTTCTTCAAGTCAGTGGGGGTCCTTAGAATATTATTTAACATAAATGCAAGAAGAGGTTAATTTGTAGCAGGAGACTCCATTCCTGAGATCATTTTCAAGGAATGTTTGCTTTAGATTACATTTCCAGCATATCCCATGGTTTCAAGAAGATGCCTAAAATGAGTGCTTGTTAACTGAAATGATGGCATCTGATATTTCAATATGGCAGCAGTACATTCATGGAAGAATAATGGATTTGGATCCTGGAGAGAACTAGAATCAAATCCTTCCTCCAAAAAATTACTCACTATAGGCAAGTCATTGGATTCCTGTGAGTCCCAGAATCCCTATATATAAGGTAGGATGAATGATATCGGTAATTCCCACCTTATAGGATTGCTTTAAGATCAAATTTGTTAATGTTTGTCTTTAAGGTGCTGCCTTCTCTCTCTTTACTATTTCACTTGGTAGTCTCATCAGCTTTCAGTGATCATTTCTATATTGATGATTTTCAGATCTATTTGTCTATCCCCTCCTTAAAACTTCAGGCTAGTTTCTTCAACTGTCTTTCAGACATCTCAAATTGGATGTTCCAAAGACAACTTCAACTCAAATGTGCAAAACTGAATCCAAAGTCCAAATCTGAAAATTATCTCACTCTTATTCCCTCATCCCCAAATCTGTTCTTAATCCTATTTCCCTGTTGCTGTCCAGAGTACCATCATGCTCATAGTTAGCCAGGTTTCCAATCAGAGCTTGCAACTTCAATTCCTTTCTCTCACATTCTTCATATGCAATCATTTGTCACATGCTATCATTTCTACCTTTGCAATATCTCACAGATATACCCTCTTTTTCTGCTTGACATCACAAACTGTCCTGGCATAGATCATTATCACCTCACACCTGGACTACTGCAGTAGCCAGCTGGGTAGTCTCCAGGCTCAAATCTCTCTCCTACATCTTCCATTAAGCTATCAAATCCATCTTCCAAATTTGCAGTATGACCACATACTGGTCCCCTGAACCCCCTTTTCAATCAACTCCAACATTCCCTATTGTCTCCAGGATAAATAATGAAATCCTACATTTGACTTTCAAAGTCCTTCATAACTTGACACCTTTCTACCTTTTGATCTCCTTATATATCACTCCCTTTCACTCACTGTGAGATCTAGTGGCATTCGTGTTTTTGCTATTCCTCCCATTAAACAACTGTAATCAGTTTTCACTGGCTGTCCTGGATGTCTGGGATTCTCTCCCACATCTCCACCTCCTAACTTCCTTCAAAGTTAAACTAAAATCTCACCTTCTACAAAGAAGTCTTTCCTGGTCCTTCTTAATCAGTAAACCTCCCTTTGAGATCACCCCCAATTAATCCTGTATGCGTCTTGTTATGTATAAGTTTTGGCATGTTGTCTCTCCCATTAGACCTAGCTCTTTGAGAGCAGGGACTGCTTGTTTGTTTTGCCTTTCTTTGTTTGCTCAGGGTCTGACACATAGCAGACATTTAATAAATGTTAAGTGATTGACTTTCCCCATGATTAGTGGAAAGAATATTAGCTTTGGTGTAAGAGAGGTTGTTTTTGTTCAGTTGTGTCCAACTCTTCATGACTCCTTTGGGGTTTTCTTGACAGAGATACTAGAGTGGTTTGCTATTTCCTTCTCCAGCTTATTTGACAGATGAGAAAGCTAAGTGACTTGCCCAGGGTTAGTCACACTAGTAAGTGTCTGAGGTTAGATTTGAACTGAGGAAGATGAACATCCTGACTCCAGACCTTGCACTATCCATTTTATTTCCTAAATGCCAGTGTAAAAGAGGACCTAGTTTCAAATTCTGATACCATACTACCCGTTTGAGCTTAGACAAGACATTTGACCTAAACTTTTGGGGTCCCAATTTCCTCATTTCTAAAGTGAGAGGACTGGACACAATTGCCTTCAATTCTATATCCATGATTCTAAAATAAACTCTAATCTTACTTTAAGCTCAAAGTCTATGTTCCATATGCAGCTTAATTTGAAAAGATAATTTTTATTGATTTTTTTACAAAGTCTACATTTCCTCCAGGATCTTTCTTCATTCAGACTCCTAAGGACACATCTCTCATAACAAAACTTATTTTTTTTAAAAAAAGGAAAAAAATCATTAAAACCAATGAACACATTGAAAAGAACTGTTCTATCTTACATACCTCCCCTCATTCCGAAGATATCTTCTCACATCTCATCATGAGGATAGGATCATTCTTTATAATTTCATGACATTGTTTGCTTTTCTTTGCAAGGCAATGGGGTTAAGTGGCTTGCCCAAGGCCACACAGCTGGGTAATTATAAAGAGTCTGAGGATGGATTTAAACTCAGGTACTCCTGACTCCTGGGCTGGTGCTCTATCCATCTGTTTCAGTTTTTGATGGTGATTTTTCTTTCTACTAATATTGTTTTTAATCTTAGATAATTGTTTTACTGGTTCTGATTACTTGATGTAACAATTCATCCACATCTTTTCTATGTTTATTTTTTTTAACATATATTTTTCAGCTGTGTCTGGTTCTTTGTGGATCCATTTGGGATTTTCTTGGAAAAATACTGGAGTTGTTTTCCATTTCCTTCTCTAACTCATTTGACAGATATGAGGCAAACAGGGTTAAGTGTCACTGCTAGAAAGTGCCTGAGATCAGATTTGAACTCTTGATCAAGTGTTATCAATGGATTACCACATAACTGTAGTAAATTTGTTTGACCATTCCTCAGTTGATGGGCATCGACTTTATTTCCAGTTTTTTACTACCACAAAGAAGCTGCTATAAGTATTTGGTGCATTTAGAGAAGTTTAATTGTAATTCTCAGGTGGATTTCTTTCACTTAGTTGTATTCCATTATTATGTAACGAGGCATTCAAGTGGTGGATCAAATAGAGAAATGACAGAACTACTACTACTACTGCCTTTCATACTTGCCTCTATAGGGGTGGCTAAAGTCAGGGCTCTCCTCTGGCCAAACAGAAATCGGGAAGATCTTAGGTAAAATGCCAAGTGACATAGTTTTAAAACTTCAAGGGAATTTTTTAGTAGGAGACGGATAACACCAAACTCTCCCTAAAGCTAAACGACTATCCTGCCCAACTGTAGATTATTTTAGCATTTTTTGCAGGCTAGTTCCAATCTTGGTGGTTATTCTGAAATACAGGAGGCAGAGTTTCACATTTAGTACTTAAAATTTTAAGATTTGCTACCATTTTTAGGACGTGTCAAAAAGTGAGGGGCCACTGACTCTAGACTGACTTTTCCTTGCCCTGTCGTGAGGCGAAAGGTTGATGTAAGCGTGAGTTATTGCCTCAGGATTCACTATTGCTTTTCGGAAGGCTTCCTTTTGGGGCTGACAAGCCTCAGGGGTCCCCCGGGGCCGTCCCTCCCAAGTGCTTGGGGACACTGTCGGTGTTTCACAGGTTTTAATTGCGTTGGATGGGGATAGTCCAGTGGGGTCTCAGCAAAGGAAAGTTACGCCAAGTCCTCCTCGCTACCTGGGGCCGAGGGCGGGAGTTCCCGGCTCCGGGGCGGAGCCTGCCCGCTGCCCCACCCGGAGCCTCACCTGAGCCGGGCCTCGCGTGACTCACCCTTCCATCACCCCACCCCCACCCGCGCCCCGCGCCCCGCGCCCTTCCAGGGATCGGCTTCTCCTCCCCTGCGCCCCCCCCGGCCCTCGCCCTCCCCGACGCCCCGGGGCGTCGGAGGGGCAGCGCCGGGGGCGTCGGTGTCGGGGGCGACGCTTCGGGGCGCGCGCCGCTCTCGCTCCCCGGGGGGGGGTCAGGGGAGCGCGCGGGGCGGGAAGGGCCGGGAGCGGCCTGGGGGCGGGGCAGCCGCGGAGGGCGGGGCCGGGGGCCGGTGAGGGGCCGAGGGGCGGAGGCGCGGGCCGCGGCCCATTTCCTCTTCGGGAGTCGGGACGGGAGACAAAGCGGCGGCGGCGGCGCCCTGGGATCCTCCTCTTGTTGCTCCTGCGCTCGCACTCTCTCCCCGCAGGTAAGCCCGGCGCCCCCCGCCCCGCCGGGGCGCCCCAGCCCGGCCCGCGCCCCCCGCCCCGCCGGGGCGCCCCAGCCCGGCCCGCGCCCCCCGCCGCCACTTCCCCGGAACTTTCGGAGATGTGCGGGCGGCGGCGCCCGTGGGGGAGGGGCGGCCAGGCCGGGGCAGCTGGGGGGCCCCGAGAGCGGGGCGCTTCTGTGGGCGGGCCAAGTTTCCAGACGCTTCTGAAGGAAGTTTGCGGAGCTCGGGCCCGCCGAGCCCCTCCCCCTCCCGCGGCCCGCACTCCCGGGCCGGTCACTTCCCTTTTGAATAATTCGCATTTGAGCCCCGGGGCGGGGCCGCGGCGGCCGCGCTGATTGGATTACTTTCCCCATAGTTGGATCGCTTTTCTTTTTTTCCTCTCGCTACTTTCTCCTTCCTCTCCCTCCCCCACCCCAAATAGCCCTGATCTCGGCGGATCCCGGGCCACTTCTGGCGAAGTGAGCCTTTAAGGGGGGGGGGAAGATTCCTGTCCTCCTAAAACTTGAGAATCGGAGCCATTCCATTCCTGTGATTTTTTTCCCCTTAATTACGTAGCCTTGTAAATAAAATGTACCACACCCTTGTGAGCTGGAACTCGGATTGTAACCGCACTCCCAACTTTTTATGCCACTTCATCAGGCAGCTGTTAACTTTTTTTTAAATCTTGGTGCGGAGGGAGACTAATAATGGTTAATTGATAGTTTTGTAGTTGAGTATTAAAGTTTGCCTTTCATCTCTTAGAGGAGAGGGAAATGAGCCAAGAGCCGATATGAACTGTGTTGTCCCCCATCTTTGTTAACTTTTTTTCCTAATTGGATTTTTTTTCCCCTTTGTTGAGTGTTCCACAGCTAAATGAATGGAAAACTTTTGTTGAAATGATCACATTCTTTAAACAGCTTCTTGAAGGGAAAGTAGATTGGGGATTGAGGAAAAGAGATTCCATTTTGCTTTTAATACAGCATTGATTTGAGAGGCTTACCTCACTTTAAGAAAATCCCATATTAAGTATATAAATGTAAGTTATTTAAATAACTATTTAACACCTATTATATACCAGAAATAAAAACATTTCTTTTTTGCCTTATTGCATCCCAAGTGTTTTTCAACAATCATGTGAGGTGGATGGTGGTAGATAGAATTTTCCCATTTCACCTATTCAAAAAGAGAAAAAAGTTACTGCTTGTCTGAGTTCTAAGGAAAACCTGTCTCAAAAGCCCAATGCCCTAACCACTGCACAACACTTCCCGGCCCTAGACGAGTTGCTGTTGGGTATATAAAAGAAATGTACAGTGTCATCCTCTGGACTAGTATAAAACAAACCTGACCAAATCATTTCCTGTTCAAAACTTTCAGTGTCTCTTCATTGATTACAAAATGAAGGGAAAATTTCCCAGACTGACACTCAGAACTCTCCATGATAAATAGATTTTTAAAACCCTTTCTGTTTACAATCCCTCTAGTTTGATCCATTCCTGCCTTGTGGAATCCCTTGTCATTCATAGTTAAGAGGTGTGGTATTTTTAAAAGAGGAACTTAAAAATTTAGAAAACCTGGATTCAAGCTCTAATTCTGCTTAGCCTTCTGATAGGCAAATTCTTTTGTCTTGGTGAGTCACTTTCCATATCTTTAAAATGGTAATAATTTTAATATCTGGTTTACTTGGTTATTCTGGGGAAAGTTTTTAGTATAAAAGTGAAATCAACCACCTTTATACTTTTTTTTGCTTTTCCTTTAGCCCCTTCTCTATAGTGTGCCCTTTCCCCCCTCTTTTTCTCCTTAATAAAATTTTGCCCATTTTTCAAGAGCCAATTCAAATGTTGACATTTACATGAAATCTTACTTGAATTGGAAATAATCCTATAGCATTTTAAAAAATGTGTGCATTTTTCTTATTTCCTGTTTATTAACTCCTTGAGGGCAAGGACTATCCATATCACTTTGCACATATTTTAATGAAAAAATAGTCTTAACAAATTAAGGGTGTTTTTTGCTCCTCTTACTAGCATTGACTGGTCATGTGATGGGTTTGTCTGTTAATATGATCATAAAGTTCTTTTAGAAATTGTTTTTATTCTATATGAAACTTTTTAATGAGCTTTACAAACAGCTAGTAAGAAAAATGAGCCTGGATTTGATTGGGACTTGCTTATTTCTAGTTCATTGCTTTCACCAGCTGCTTAGTGGACATTCTTTTCCTTGTTTGGCATCTCTATAACTATTCTTTTCTTAGAACAAATACAAGTAGTTTAGAAAAAACAGATTCATGTTTGTATTGATTGTTTCTGAGTGAAAACTTTGTGACTCATTGGGAGTCTGAATATTGTATTTTATTTTTTAAGATTATACAACTGATTGGAATTTATCCCTTTTTATTCATAATTTTATTTTTAGATGTGATGAACAAGCTCCAGTTTATTGCCCTTAAGACTGTCACACAGACGGCCTTTGGACTGTGCAGAATACTTGCTGGGCTATATTTTGGTTTTCAGTAGGTATTCATAGTAGCTTGGATTTAGAACTGTGAGGGGCCCTGAAAGACCATTGAGTTCAGAAATAGCCCCAGAGAAAGGGACAGGTAGTGATAAAGCTGAGAAACTTTGACTTTGGTCTCATGCTCTTTTCTACAGTGCTACTTTCTCGAAAGCAAAACCAATGAACAACTTGAACATTTTTTTTTTTTATATTTGAAACCAGATTGAAATCTGGTATGGATATGATATAGTGCCTTGGTTAACTTAGTTCCAATATTATCATTTCTTTCTGCAAACACCAGATAATACTGATTCAATTTACTGTTATTTAGCTAAACTAGTTGCAGGGATGTTATACTTCTCTTTTGTAAAAGTTTTCCCATAAAACTGCAATTTAATTCAACATACATTTATTTTTCAATTGACAGTTTATTTTATTTTTCCAATTACATGTTATGAAAGTTTTTCAACATTCCACATGCATATGCATATTTTTAAGTTACTTTATTTCCTTCCATCCTACCCTCAGCAGCCATTAGTCAGGTGAATATTGTACAAACATATTTACAGATTAGTCATTTTCTGTACAGCATATATTTATTAAACAACTTTTATTGGTAGAAACCTGTGCCAAGATCTGGTAAAGATAACAATGATTAAATAGGATGAATTACTACTTTATTGGACCCTATCATCTATTAATAGCATGTAACATAAATAAAGAAAAAATAAAGTAGAGCATGTGACATTAGTGGTAGCAAGGTCTTTGCCAAGTTCACAGAAAGAAAATCATTTCTGACTGGGAAAAGTTTTCATGAAGAAGTGGCATGGGTCAGATGGATCTTTAATATTTAAAGAGGGAAATACTTGAACTTAAAATTTAGAAGGAAGACAGGAAAGAAATGATGAAGTTTTTGTATTTTTTAGAGAGCAAAATTATGTAATACGTTAGACAACTTTTTTTAAAAATTGAAGATAACAAACTTTGGTCTTCATTTAAACTCCACAGTTCTTCCTCTTGATACAGATTGTATTTTCAATCACATATCCCCTAAAATTGATGGATTGAGCAAGTCCATCAAGGTTGATCATCACCCCATGTTGTTGTTCTGGTTCTGCTCAATTCTCTCAGCAATGCTGAACATTTAGATGAAAATTTTTTTGTGCTTTCAGTGTTAGTTGGCAACTGTTATCTAAACTTCCATTCACACTCAAAACAAACAAAAATTGAGATTCTTAACTAATGATGGGGTTTTTTTTAGGTTTTTTTTTTTAGGTTTTTGCAAGGCAAATGGGGTTAAGTGGCTTGCCCAAGGCCACACAGCTAGGTAATTATTAAGTGTCTGAGACCGGATTTGAACCCAGGTACTCCTGACTCCAGGGCTGGTGCTTTATCCACTGTGCCACCTAGCTGCCCCTAACTAATGATGTTTTAAAATATTTTTATCAATTTGAGATCTTTTAATGTAGCTGTTGAATGTTATAAGTTCTTTAGTAGTAAATTCTTCATTTATATAATATAAATTTCACAGGACTTGAATATATATATTGTCCCCCTTCCTACAGATTAAAAGGTTAGAACATATGACAGGGGAATCTGGTTTCCAATCCTTGTTCTTCAGCTAATTAATTTGTGACTTTTGACAAGGCAGACTTGGGACATGAGTTTCCATATCTATAAAATGAGAAGATTGAACTAGCTAATCTATAATACTTTTTCTAGATCTAAAAGTCTAGTTTGTAACTCAGCAAAGGTCATCAGATACTTATTAATAAGAGCAAGTGACTCCCAGATCCTTTGTTCTTTTCCTATCACATAAAATTGGAAAGAAAATCAAATCAATTACAAATCTCATATTGGGGGTGATGGTGGGTGGGTGGGTGATGAGATTACTTAATCTCATGTATAAACTTGAAATGTTACACTAAAAAAGGTGTACCATTCACTATATATTAGGGATGCTGGTGAAGGATCTAATCTGTAGCCAGTTTTTTTCCTCTGAAGATCTACATCTGTAATTATTTGAGACTGTAGAGGTGAGATGACAAAGGATTGAACATAAGGCAGAATTTAAAGGTGTATCTTAATTCATTCTCTCATGGACCAGTGCAGTAAATTTGCATTGCCTCATATAAGAACACGTACAACCATACATAGTTCTAAAAGTCTTAATGCCTTTGATAACTAGTAAGTTCACTGATTGAAAAGTTTCATCCTTAAGTCAGCAATGGCTTTCTGTCTCCCACTTTGTCAACTGAGGACTTTATCTCACAATTCATGAAAAAACAAACCATGTGCTCATGAAACTCACCTCTCCTTCCCCCATATCACTCAGATGTCTTCCTTTACTAGCTCCTTCTTCATCCTGAGACTCACCTGAAGAAGTGGGACTTCTCTAGGCCTAGGCAAATGACTCAACATTTACCTTTGATCTCATTTCATCTTATATTCAATAAATTGCCACCCCCCCTTTCATCCTAATCTTTATTAATATTTAATTCCTCCTTGTCTGCTGGCCATTTCCTTCTTGCCTACAAACTAACCCAATCCATGTCTTCCCCCATCCTTAAAAACTCACTTCGTTTGAACATTCCTGCTAGCTATTGGCTTATATCTCAACTCTCTTTTTTTAGCTTATTTTGAGAAATCTATTTACATTGAGTGTTTTCACTTTCTCAACTTTCACTTGATTCAAAACTCTGCAATCTGGCTTCTAGCCTCATTGGTTCAATGGAAGCTTTACTCTCTAAAGTTACTAGTATTCTCTTAAAAGTTAAATTAAAATTAAAATTAAAAATAATAATAATAGTAGGTATGGCCAAGTGATGCAGTGGATGGAGCACCGGCCCTGGAGCCAGGAGCACCCCAACCCAAATCCAGCCCCAGACACCCAACAATCACCCGGCTGTGTGACCCTGTGCAAGCCACCCCAACCCCATTGCCCTGCAAAAAATAAAAAAAAGACCCAAAATAAAATAAAATAGTAATAATAGTAGGGGTGGCCGGGTGGTGGACAGAGCACTGGCTCTTGAGCCAGGAGCACCTGGGACCAAATCTGGCCTTAGACACCCAACAATCACCCAGCTGTGCGGGCCCAGGCAGGCCACCCAGCCCTGTTTGCCCTGAAACCCCAGACAGGCCATCCAATCCCAGCCCCTTGCAAGAAGTAAAAAAGAAAATGTGTTATATCTCACCACTCTCCCCCCATGGTCCATCCTCTCTTCCATCACTCACATTCCCCCCTTTACTCCAGATGTCCATAACCCATTGCTGTTTCCTCTCCTAGTCACCTCTGATGAGAGCCAAGATTCCCTCATTCTCCCTTGCCTTCCCCCTTCCATATCATTGCAATAGCTCATTGTAATAAAGAAAAATCTTACTATATGAAATATCTTAGCCTATTCCTCCTCTCCTTTTTCTTTCTCCCATTACATTTCCCTTTCATCTGTTGACTCCATTTTTACACCACAATATGTCTTCAAATTCAGCTTTCTTCTGTGCTTCATCTATAAAAGCTCCTTCTACCTGCTCTATTAAATGAGAAGGTTCATATGAGTATTATCAGTATCATTTTTCTATGCAGGAATACATGTAGTTCCTCATCAAGTTTCTCATATTTTATCCTTCTCTGCTCTCTATGCTTCACCTGAGTCCTGTATTTGAAGATCAAACCTTCTGTTCAGCTCTGGCCATTCCAGCAGGAACATTTGAAATTCCCCTGGTTCATTGAAAGTCCATCTTTTTCCCTGGAAGAGGATCTTCAGTTTTGCTGGGTAGTTGATTCTTGGTTGCATTCTGAGCTCTTTGCCTTCCAGAATATTATATTCCAAGCCCTACAGCTTTTAATGTAGTTGCTGCTAAGTCCTGTGAGATCCTGACTGCAGCTCCACGATATTTGAATATCCTTCTGGCTGCCTGTAATATTTTCTCTTTGACTTGGGAGTTCTGGAACTTGGCTATAATATTCCTGGGGGTTGGTTTTTTTTTTTGATCTCTCTTTCTGGGGGAGATTGGTGGATTCTCTAAATTTCTATTTTGCCCTCTGCTTCTAGGATATCAGGGCAATTTTCCTGTAGTAATTCTTTGAAAATGATGTCAAGGCTCTTTTCCTGGTCATAACTTTCAGGTATTTCAATAATTTTTAAATTTTCTTTCCTAAATCTGATTTCCATATCAGTTGTTTTTTCAGTGAGATGTTTCACATTTTTTTCTAATTTTTCATTCTTTTGGTTTTGAAGTATTGTGTCCTGATTTCTCATAAAATCAGTAGCCTCCTTCATTTCCATTCTACATCTGAAGGATTTGTTTTCCTCAGAGAGCTTTCTTATCTCTTTTTCCACCTGGCCAATTCTGCTTTTTAAAGCATTCTTCTCCTCAATAACTTTTTTGAACTGTTTTATCCATTTGACCTGTGCTGGTTTTTAACATGTTATTTTCTTCAGCCTTTTTTTGGATCTCCTTGACTAAGCTGCTAACTTCTTTTCATGTTTTTCCTGCATCTCTCTCATTTCTTTTCCCAATTTTTCTTCTATCTCCCTCATTTGATTTTCAAAGTCTTTTTTTGAGCTCTGTCATGGCCTGAGCCTAATTTCTGTTTTTCTTAGAGTCTTTAAATGCAGGAGCTTGTACTTCTTCCTCCTTAGATTGAGTGTTTTGATCCTTCTTGGGATCACAGGCAAAGTATTTCTCAATGCTGTTCCTCCTTTTTCTCTGCTTATTCATTTCTCCAGCCTGAGCCTGGTTTTGGGGTGCTTCCTCAGTTTTTGAGTATTGTTGGGATACCCCCACAAAGATCTCAGTGTGAAGCTCTGTCTTCCCTCCTGGTCTGTGAATGACCGCAAGTGCACCCCTCTGCCACAGGGCTGAAGTGGGGAGGGGGGCCCTGCTGTTCTATGGGGGACCTAGACTGCGATCAGGATCTGAATGTGGTCAGGGCTCCAGAGTCCTGTTGCAGGGTCAGAGGTCAGAGCTCGGCAGTCTCTCTCCTCTCCCCTCCCTAGGCTCAGCACTCATGCCCTGGGGGCTCCTGCTTACTGGCTTCTGTTTCTGGTTCCTGGTTCTGGAACGCAGCTGGTCCCTGTGTGCCCTGACGGATGGGCTTCATGTGCTTGCTCTGGCAGATGTCCTCCCCCATCCCCCAAGTTGTACCTGGTGCTCCCCAGGTGTAGGTCAGGAAACTGCCTCTGCTGCTGTGAGCTGGGGCTCCCAGCGCCCTGGGACTACCTCCGGGAGGCTGAAGTTCCTTTGCTCTGGTGAGCTGCCCCTCTAACCCTGTGGAGTGGAGCCTTTCCTCTCTTTTCCAGGTTACCTTGGGTTGGAGAACTGCCTCACTGGATCTCTCTGTGGGTTCTGTCTCTTGAAAATTTAGTTAGTCTTTAGTTTATAAGTTTTGAGGGAGAACTCAATAAACTCAATAAACTTTTGATACCTCTAGGATAGGATCCTCAGTTTAGCTTTTAAGTATTTTATGGCTTGATCTCTTTCTACCCTTCCAGTCTTTTTTAAAATAAGTTTTTATTGCTGCCTTTTGTTTATTTTTTCTTTTTTTTTCTTTTGCAAGGCAAATGGGGTTAAGTGGCTTGCCCAAGGCCACTCAGCTAGGTAATTATTTATTATTAAGTGTCTGAGACTGGATTTGAACCCAGGTACTCCTGACTCCAAGGCCAGTGCTTTATCCACTATGCCACCTAGCTGCCCCTGCCTTTTGTTTCTTACAGTATCAATTATTTTGATATCCCTCCTGCTCCTGCCCATTCACACTCTGTATCTTGTACACATTTAGCTGTTTGCATGTTATCTTCTCCATTAGAATGTGATCTCCTAGAAGGCTGGAGCAATGATTTTGTCTTTTTTCTGCCCCCCCCCCCCGAAGTTTAATATAATGCCCACCCCAATGGTAAGAACTTGTTGATTGACTGATATTTATTATTCTGTTGTTCTTTCCTTCTCTACTATAAAGGAATGAAATACAATCATCATCCTTATTTTCTACTCTCCTAGTGTCAGTAAATCTACAAGAATTTATAAATATCACTGTGGGCCAGATACTACCTCTTCTCCTGGAGCTCACATTCATTCAGGGAAGATAGACAATTTGTGTGTAACCTGAGATCATGATAATTGAATCCAAGGGAACTAAAAAAGGAGACAAGGAGAAGGCCTAGAGCTTTGTTGTCTGAATAAATTATTTTCTTTTAATGTGTGGATGTTAATTTGTGAGGCTACTTTTTGAAGTCAACAACAAGGACTTTCACTGAACTTTCAGAGGTAAATTTTAGAAAAGTCATTACACCAACAAGTTGGAAATGTTCAGATGTTGATGACTGTGGTGTAGAAGAGGCCCCCAGGTGGAAGATTCAGGGAAACTTCCCAAAAGTGAAATGGGCTGCTTCTTGAAGTTGTGGGTTTCCTCCCTCAATGAATCTTCAACTGAAGGCTAGATGGATGTTGGACTTCTTTACAGTTCCTACTTAGAAGTTCCCTTCCAACTCTGAGATTATGAATATTTTGGTACAGAGAACTTAAGGTTGCCTTAAACAACCTTTTTTCAATATAGTTTAACTAAATTCTTCTATAGAATAGGAAAAATCTGTAATATCCTTAAGCTGATTGCTAGCTTTTTTTTATAGAATCCTTTTCTTTCGGTAATTTTTCATTTCTATAATATTTTTGCAAGACCAATTAATTCATTTTTAAGGTTTTTTTAAATTTTTTAAATTTAAATTTTTTAAATTTTTTTCATTCTTTTTTAAGGTTTTTTTCTTATTTTTTTAATTTTTTTTTCAATTCATGATATTAAATGGGATATACTTGGACATTTTGGGAAGGGTTCCTTGAGCCTTTAATTTCAGAAATATTATATCACAGCATTTATTTTCAGGCTTAGCTCTTGTAAAATGTGAAACACTGATATTTTCCCAAATTTTGTAGGCTGGATTGATTGTGGTTCCCTGAGAGAACTGTTTGCAAAAGCTTGTGTATTTTGGTTTCTACTATGCTTGATTTGCCCTGTTGTATGTTATTCACTTAAAGAGAGTTTTAAATTCATTCCTAATCTAAAGAATGAAGTGCACAGGAAAACTCACTTTTACAGAACAAGTGTTTAGCTTTGCTGTTTCTCTTGAGGAACACTTAAATGTTCATTATTTCTTTTTTTTTCTATTTTTCAGAAATATTGAGATATTTCCCTGTTTTGTGCAAATGGCTCCCTAACCCCACTTCTAATGAAGCTTGAAATTAACATGGCATTTCTATTTACTTGATGTACTATCATCTATCAGAATTGTTCAGTTGGGATTTAATTTATGCTTATTCTGTGACTACAACTTATTTCTACAATATATAGTAAATACTGGGCATTGTAGCTTTTTTTACACCAAGTTTCAGTGTAATTAATTTTAGCAACCTATTACAAAGTGTTTATAGATGATTTTTTTTTAAGTTTGTCACCTTTAAGAAATTTTCCAGTTTAATTAAAATGGGGGTTGGGGAGGAGTGGGTTTACTGATAGAGCAGTTATTTTTACATGAAAGTTTTTTCAGACTTTAAAGAGAGTATAAAACTCTGTTAAGCTTTTCATTTTAAGCTTTGGAGTATGATAATTATTTTGGTTATACCTTAAAAAATCCTATTATAATAAATATCAAAATTACCTTAAATTCTATTACTGTACTAGAATTTATCAAAGAATTAAAAAAATTGTTTCTACATCTTAGAAATATTTTGTTGTGATGGTTTTCTTGTCATGATTTAACCTATATAAGGGGCAGCTAGATGACATAATGATTAGAGCTCCCACCTTGAAGCTAGGAGG